>NC_043994.1:31058676-31268676 GCF_902150065.1 Myripristis murdjan | reverse complement strand
CGCTCCAGCCTCTCAGCCAATCACAGCCTGACAAATGACCTGCCATCTGTTTCCACTATGCTCTGTCACTGGAGTACATTCTCCTCTTACATACATATATTTTCTTCAGACCTATATCAGTGTTTCCCCTATCATTGTATTGGCGAGGTGCAGCGCCTCACCAACGGAGCCTCCCGCCTTGCCTGAAAGTCACGCTAAATAAATTTAATTTAATTTAATTAATTTTCAAATTAAAAAATAAATAAAATCACAACAGAAATAATTTTACGTCACGTTTCTATACGCACACCCATCCACAAGCAGACAGAGAGAGGAGAATCACACTTGTACCCCCGAAAGTGAAATAAATAATTCAGCGTTAGGGTCAGCATTTTTTAAGACAGCCGGAGTCGACCACCAGTGGTGAAGATGAGTGGGTTTGCTGATTCTGAAGAGTATTGAGCAACTTATTAATATTGTCCCCACCCTCCAAAATGCTTGTGCACCCCTAAAATTTTTCAGGCGCACGCACATCCCCCCTCACCAAAGCCAGAATCCTAGGGGAAACACTGTATATACACTGAAAATAGATTTCAGATCTTAGATACATCTAGTATATATAATATTAAATGTATAAGTTGACTACATGTGCAATGTATTGTGTGAGTGAAAATATATACAAATGAGACTGTGTGAGTGAAACTATAAAAATATGAGAATAAAAATATGTGGGTATAAGAATAAAAAATAAATTAATATGGGAGTGAAAATGTATTTATGTGTACGAGGAATGCATGTAAGTAGACCAAAACGAATTCT
This sequence comes from Myripristis murdjan, assembly GCF_902150065.1. Classification (NCBI taxonomy): domain Eukaryota; kingdom Metazoa; phylum Chordata; class Actinopteri; order Holocentriformes; family Holocentridae; genus Myripristis; species Myripristis murdjan. The sequence continues at coordinate 31,267,878 of NC_043994.1, read as the reverse complement.
GAGTTGTAGAATAGTCAAAGTATCATTAAAAAAAACATCAGTTTGATGCCACTTCTTGATTTTTACCGCTGAGACTCTGACGCCTGCAAGGCCATGACAGTCACGTCAAATTTCATCACGTTTCCCTGCTGTTTTTTCTTCTATGATCAGACTGCAATCACAGGAATATTGCCATTTTTATTCAACACTGTCAACTAAAATGTAAAGCATTCACCGCACTCCTCTGGCCTGCAGAGCGCCGACCAGCGGCTGAAACGCCACCCATCTCCTACGGAGACAGCGGAGGGACTGAAGGCGGCCAGCGCTCGACTCTCAGCGGAAGCCAGAAGAGCGACAGCCAATCAAAAATCATCAATCAACATCAATGTGTTGGCAACGACACGCTGACGCAAACGAGCCACAAACGTCACAGCAGCAAACACAACTAGTACAGCTCGCTCTGTTCTGACCAGAGGCGTTCCTCTCTCTCTCCCCCCCCATTATGTCTGTGTGTCGCTCGCCCTCGTATGAATACAGCAGACTATTCTTCTCTCGCTTGGCTGCAGCAGCTGTACGGATCACAGAGTGCAAAGTACACAAACACAGTGCGTACACAGTACACAATAACACACATAATACACACTACTCTAATACTACACAAACACAGTAACATTAAACAAACACAAGCATTACATCAGCAGCACATAAGCACACAGTACACAAACAAGACACTATGACCCAGTACATTATCAGTACACAAACACAAAGAAAACACAATGCAAATACTCACACACAAACACACAGAGTACACTAACTAGGTTCTGACTAGTTTTTAGGGCAAATATTCACCTTTAAAAACAGAAAAAAACTAACATATTTGTTTTTTTGTTTGTTTTTGTTTTTTTTACTTTTTATTTATTCATTTATTTGTTCAATTACATGTTTGGCAAATAAATCCTTCATTTAACGCTTGCCCTGCCTTTCAGAAGCCTAACCGCACTTGAATTTCATTGAACTGTTTTTAGCTAATATTTTCATGTCTCGTGATGGCCTGAATGTATTAAAATAACACCTGGACTTCATCATTTCAAAAGCATCATGTGATATTTGCAAAAGTGTACCTACATTTGCAAATGTAAACTGAGATATGCAAATTTGCAACGAAATAATCAAATATGATTTTGGATTTGTAACTGTATAATCATTTTCAAATGTGTACAGAGATAAATATAAATATCTATAACTATGCAATAAAGAGATATGTATCAGGACTTTGACATATATAACCAGTAGCTCATGGTTCATTTAATTTGGTTAAAAGATTTGCGTGGATTTGCAAATTAGCCAGTGTGTGAATTGTATCCTCTTCTGGTGCATCCACATTTGTGCTTAATTTTGTATGTGGAGCTGTACACCCTGCCAGGAGGGGGCGCCACTGAAACAACCATTACATGTCATGCCTCTTATGTGTCATGAAACACTGAGGTATCATGTGTGACTGTTGTTAGTTAATTTGAGGTTTTAAACCACGATGCAAGTCAAAGATCCGATTCAGAATTTAGCCAAAACTGCACACCCATTAAATAAATGCATGCAATAATGTCAGACAATCTATTTTCATCTGAAAAACCAGAACAAAAGAATTACTTAAACGTTTATTTAAAAAGAAATAAATACAAAAAGTTGCAATGTATTATGTTCTCTTCGATAAAAAAAATTAGATCTTATTTTATGAACTGTGAATGATTCTACTCAAATGCCCCTTTTCCACTAGTACCTACTCAGCTCGACTCGGCTCGACTCTACTCGGTTTAAGAGCTTTTCCATTAGGTGGTAGTACCTGCTAGCAGGTCCCATTTTAGCACCTACTCAGCCGGGGTTCCAAGCGAGCTGAGTCGAGCTGAGTCGAGCTGAAAATGTGACGTTAACGCCGTGCAGGCAACTGATTGGACAGGGAGTGATGAGAGCGACTCCTGCACGAAAACAAAACCCGACATTTAAAAAAAAAAAAAAAAAAAAACGGCAACAGCGGCCGTGCACATTGATCGTCAGTGAAGTTGTCAAAGTCGGAAAATGGCAAGCACACCGCGACCGCGGTCAAATAAAGACGTGGAAACTTTTCTGAGCTTGGTGGCGGCCCCAAGGATCCAGAGGGAGCTGGACGGTGCGCCGGCGACTCCACCCACGGCGAGGTGCTACTCAACTGTAATGGAAAACCACCTAAACCGTGTCAAGGCGAGTAGAGTCGAGCCGAGTCGAGCCGAGTAGATACTAATGGAAAAGGGCCAAAAGTGATTCATACCGATTCAGGACGCAGTCAGAGCGAGTTGTCCTATTTTATTACTTTTAGCAGATCGATGCAGTCGAGCCAGCAGAATTTATAACCAATGCGATGAATTAACCTTTATTCCTCTGATATTTGTGGGATCATTTAAGGAATTAGCATGTGCTTCTCTGTGTAACTCATTGTGTTTATAAATCATGCATTTTAGGATATTTAATTATATAAATTTAATATTTTCTAGTATTTATGTGCTGTATTTTAAATAGGAGCACATTTCTGTATTCTGTTTTTTTTTTTTTTTTTTTTTTTTGCACATTGCTTTTTGCACACTGGGCTGTACTTAGATCTTATTCTGTTGTACTTAGATCTTATTCTTTATTTTTTATTTATTTAATCTGTAATCTGTGGATACTGCTGAAAAACTGCGAATTTCCTGCGGGATGAATAAAGCATCTATCTATCTATCTCTATCTATTTATTGTGTGTTTCCTGTCTGTTTGGTCCTCTTTGGAAGTAAGTGTTTCTGGTGCTATCCTCTGGAATTTATAGTCACAATCCAAGGAACACACACACTGACAGTACACACACACACACACACACACACACACAGAGCCAGGCCCTGCAGTAGTAGCAGCAGCAGTAGCAGTGAGATGATGTCTTTGACAGAGCATTAGCATTGTTTACCAAGCAGATAAGGAGTCTTCACAGAGCCGCTGGCTGCTGGCTACCATTACATGTACACGTACACACACACACACACACACACACACACACACACACACACACACACACACACACACACACACACACACAATCCCTCTTTCGCTCTGTCAGTCTATCTGTCTCTCTCTCTCTCTGCGAATCTTTTAGCACTGTGCAACACTGACCAAAGCGATGCTGTCAACTTGACACAATGAAATGTTTATTACCAAAAATAAAACTGAGATCAAAACTAGGTGTTGGAAAATCTGTGGTAAAGGGGGAAAAACAAACAAAAATGAAACTGTGAAAATGTTAAAACTTAAATAAAGCTTTTTTTCTGCAGGTGATGGAGCCGACAATGAGGCGTTCACTGACCCGCAGGGCTGCTGGTCAAAACATTTTCCCATACACACACAGAGTTATACTCTACATTTGTGTACGTGTGTGCATACTTGTGTGTTTATGTGGTGCAGCAAATGTGTATAGGGCTTCGTGTGCATGTCTACACAGTGTGTGTGTCTACGTAGTGAGCGTGTATGTGTGTGTGTGTGTGTGTATGATTGCGAGTCTGTGTGTCGACATGTGTGAACTTGTATCTATGTGTGTCCGTGCAGTATACTGTGTGTACATGTACATGCAAATGCATATCTGTGTGTGTGTGTGTGTGTGTGTGTGTGTGTGTGTATGTGTGTCCCTGGGCTAATGAGGTGAAAGACAAACAGTGAACGCTCCACATCATTAGGGTCTCTAGCCAACAGCAAGGCACACAGAGGAGATCTCATTTACCCTGACACACACACACACATACAAGTACACACACCTACACAGACATAGAGTCAAATATATAACTACACACAACCATCACAACCCACACACACATGCACACAGATATATGGCTGATCTGAGCTAGCTAATGCTAACACAGCTACGCAGCCGTTTGCCCTGACGCTAATACACCATCGACCGCTTGTCCAGGCGACTGTACTCAAAATCAGCTACAGGCAAGTAAACATGACGCAGCACTCATGTTGATGTGACAGATACTCCTTGATAGCCCAGTTTGAGGGCTGGTTTGGAGCCAGCGCCTAATCTCGAACTAGTTCTCCACATTTCAACAGCCAAAGAAACGTCTCTCGGCCAGGAAATCAGCATCCACGGCAGCACCGGCTCTCTGCTGGTCCTGAAGGAAGAACCAACAAAGAACCGCATTGGATCTGCAGCTGGCGGCTGGTGCTGTTCTTGTCATCAGGTGAAAGAACTATGGCCGGCACCGGTGCATCCACTGTGCCCTGCGGTGTGTTTGTGAATGGGAGCCGTGGTTGGACGGTACCAATATGTCCAGGAGGAGCAGCTGGCGGAGATTATGACTGATTAGCCATGGCTGGACTCATGTCTATCATGTGTTTGAGTTGTTCCAATTCTTCAAAACAAAACTGATAATTATTGTAAATAAACTGTTACTGAAATGCACGAATGAAGCCTCTTCAATTATGAGAAATCCCCATCAAAGAAACTGGTGCTGAAACCCGGGATGAGCGAAGACAAAACAAAGTTGTGAATTAGGATTAAGAGATATAGAGAAACAATGGCTGAGGTGGTGGGAAGGTTTAGGAAGAAAAGAGGAGTAGTTCAGACTTCAGTCACTAAACCGATTACAAAGATCGATGAAGTCGTGGCAAAACAAAATCCAGAGGTGGATGGTGTTGAAGAATATCGAGACATGCTTTCAGAGAGAAAGAACTGGACAGAGACACTGAAGCTCAACTGGATGAAGAGGATCTTGAAGAGGAAACAGAAACTGCAGTGAACTATAAAGAAGTAATGGGGGTTTGAAAAACGAGAATGAGAAGGACAGATGACGCGGCCAGCGAGAGAAGCTCTCATTTTGGCAGAAATGGAGTTAAGTTCCCTAAGGTGCTATTGACTGATAATTTTCAATTGTGAGAAATCCACAACAGCTGGATTATTGATCAGATCAGTGCTGCTAACAGCTGAGTCGAGACCCTGCTGGTTATTGTAGAACGTCAATAAAAAGCGAGTCAATCATATCAGAGCAGTCGTGAAGGATCAGGCTATTTAACTAACCTATTTAACTAACCTCAGCTTGCTGAAATATTACATCAACCTTGGACGCCTTTAACAGTGAACATAGTGTTGGGTGATGTTTTGATGACTTGACTGCACCGCAGAAATAATAAAAACGTTGATAATCATTAATAATTTTACTCCAATATATTGATTTTTCAAAATTGCTTATCATACCAGCCCTAAACCGCTCAAACTGATGTCTTCAAATGTCTTCTTTAGTCTGACCAGCAGCCAAAAAAACCCACAGTATTAATTTGATAACGATATGAACGGAGAAAAGGAAGGAATCTGAGCATCTTAGTGATATTTGTGAATCGTATCAGACAATGTTTGGGTTTTTTACTTGATACATGACCTAAATTCTATCAAAGTTGCCGTCTAATTGATTAATTTTCTGTCTCTCCGCTAATCGTTTCAGTGCTTGAAACAATAAAGAAAATAAACACGTGAAGTCCGATCTGCGTGGTCACACTGAGTTGCTGTTTGAGAGACTCCATCTGAATCACATTTCAAACCACCTGCAGATGTGGTTTAAATCTGAGCCGTGCAGATCAGGTTGCATGTGGGTTTCTGCTGTTGAGGCAATTGCGGAAAAAAAAATCATCTGACTTGCACAAAAAAATAAAAAATATAAAACGTGACTGCAGCCGCCTTAATCCTGGCCACCACCAAAACTGTATCAGTGCGGTGCCGAGTTTGGTGGACTGGGCTGGGTTAATGAGAAGTGCAGAACCGTCGCACGCGAGGACTCGGTCTGACAGTATTAAGACTCAGCCGCTGTCGCCTCCTTGTTGTTCTCATCAGGGCCGAGTATCGACGGTGGTGTCGCCTTCCCTCGCCGGTTCAATACCTCTGTCCTCCGCTTCCTGTCTGCACGACACCCGACGCCACTGCTGTCCAGCCTGAGCGTGTGCATGTGTGTGTGTGTGTGTGTGTGTGTGTGTGAGTGTGTGTGTGAGTCTTGTGTCTTATGTTGCAGTATTAGCAGGTGGGGGGTTAGCAGGGATAAGGTTGCTTGTTGTTCTTTTCGCAGCAGCGTTTTTCTGAGTGATGGAATCCCTGAGAGGATTTAATGTTGGTGGCTCACTGACCATAAACACAACGAGCCGCTGTCTGTCTGTCTGTCTGCAGTGTGTGTGTGTGTGTGTGTGTGTGTGTGTGTGTGTCTGTCTGTAGACGGTCTGCGGACGGGACTGAGACAGACGGGCAGAGAGAAAGACAACACAGTTTCCTGCATCGCACAATTAAATAGATTAATAACACACACACATACAAGCAATACACACACGAGGAGTCATCTCCATTCTTACATGTGACTCACTGACCCTTGACCTCATCACGAAACATAAAAATACAATTTAACAAACCCTCCAACTCCAAATTTGCCTGAAAAACCCATCAACAACAACTCCCCAAACAACTCTAAAAAGCAGACGGTAACAGCAAAGGTAAGGTTTAGTCATCCTACGACAAATTAATATAATCACTCAAATATAACCCCTCTAACACGTCGTCATACCCATGATGCCTTCCACCTCCGTACACAGCTGACTGCCTCCTGTCACGCTTTAAAATAAGATAAGTGAGTTTTGAACCAAACTGCCTTGTTGTCCAGTGTCCTTGGAGTTCTTTTATTTGTTTAAACAAAGTGCTGGGAATAGTTCCAGCTCACAAAGTCGGCTTTTCTATCATTTTCATCAAACTAGTGGGAATTCCTCCACCCACCCCGGCTGAGCTCAGAAGACAACAGCCAATTATGAAGAAAGCAAATTGGTGGGTGGGATGGGAATAAAGTCTCTGGATGATGTAACTTCAATCTGTTATTTAGAAAGCGTGATTAAAAAAGTAATGTGCCTCATATCTGATTCTATCATTAAAAATGTCTTGAGGAGTTTGAAATTTAACTATCAGAAATTAGATTGGTATTGGAATTATACCACGGCCACGACAGCCATGGCCGTTGTTGCCCCTCGCAACCATTATACAACACATAGATCAGACCGAGCAATCTGATTGGTCAATCAGACATTTAGAATGTGCTCAAATGAGCATGACAGCATGGCTGGCTGTGCTCAAATGAAAAATACCTCATCACTGAAAATATTACTCCGCCTACATCTTACTGCCCGAGTCTGTGTGGTTTCCATGGCAACATGAAACGTTTCACTGAAACCCGCATCTAAAGCCGCTGTCAACTTTGTTAGCCTGCATAATGGACCGTTTTGTTGTCAATTTTGATTTCTTTGGTGACCTAAGTTTGGATAAATCCAGAATTTCCAGAATTTCCCTGGTTGGGATCAATAAAGTATATCTATCTATCTATAAATGGCTGAATGAGGAAGACAAGACAGAACAAAAAAAGGAGAGATACACGAGAGTGATGAGTGAAGAGCTGGATCAGCTGGAGAGGTCAGGAAATGAAGCCGGTACGGCCCGGTCAAAGTCTTGGGCCGTCAAATGTCTACAAGACTACCTGACAAACACCGGGCAAACAGCTGATTTCTCACCTGTAAGGAAAGAAGAGCTAAACAAGATCCTCTGTGAATTTTATGGAGCTTTAATTTCTATAATAAAGAGAGTGAAATGCCTCAGCAGATTCAGCACCACGGACAGTACCGACTGAGGCAGATTCAGCACCACGGACAGTACCGACTGAGGCAGATTCAGCACCACGGACAGTGCCCGCCGCGGCAGATTCAGCACCACGGACAGTACCGGCTGAGGCAGATTCAGCACCACAGACAGTACCGACTGAGGCAGATTCAGCACCACAGACAGTACCGACTGAGGCAGATTCAGCACCACGGACAGTACCGACTGAGGCAGATTCAGCACCACGGACAGTGCCCGCCGCGGCAGATTCAGCACCACGGACAGTACCGGCTGAGGCAGATTCAGCACCATGGACAGTACCGACTGAGGCAGAGTCAGCACCACAGACAGTACCTGCTGAGGCAGATTCAGCACCACGGACAGTACCGGCTGAGGCAGATTCAGCACCACGGACAGTACCTGTAGGATTTTCCACGGAGCTGAATCTGCCTCAGCAGGTGCTGTCCATGGAAAACTCTGGTACTGTCCGTGGTGCTGAATCTGCTTTTCCACGGAGATTCCATGGTGCTGAGTCTGCTGAAGCAGATTCAGCACCACAGACAGTACCTGGAAGATTTTCCACAGAGATGTGCAGCTGTAACTTTGTTCTTGTTATTAATGTGTTAATGTTATTAATTAGCCTATTAATCGTTATTATTTTGTTTAGTTTTTTTGGGTAGCCTAGGCCATTGATTTAATTAATTCGTCAATTTGTTTGCATCTGTACATTGAAATAAAACATCTGCCGGTGAGTTTATGAAAAGACAGATGTTTGTTCTGGTGACGACACTGGAAAGCAGTAGCCTGTATTTAAATGCAACTGTTAATATAAGTTGGTTGTAGATAAAGATAAGCTGTGCTGCTGAGCTGTTGTCAGAGCACCTGTTAGATTAAAAATGACTGAGAAGTCGGCAGAAGTATAACTATCAGTCCATGAAAAAATTATTTTTTCCAGCGGATATTCTAGTTACAACATGATTAAGCTAGCAAAGCTAGCAGTTTTGTGTTGCTATGTGTGGTATTTATTCAGTTTTGGGAAATCACGATGTCATAATAAGCTCAAGTTGGCTGACTGACAAGGACTAGTTACCGTCAGATCTCATGTATTCCCGCTGAAACGGAGAGAATACAAGCAAAAACTTTTATATTTTGAGAGCGAAATGCCCACAGTATGAATACATTTTGATTATACATTTTATTCTGTTGGTAATAGTTGTATAATCACATTGTATTTTGTGCGATTGTATGAAGTCATGATGTTTATTCATAGCATAGGTTACAAGTCCACACATTTTACTCAATGGCCTTGTTGCCCTGGCATGTGGCCTTAATGCCCTAAAAAAAGTGGCAACACCAAAGGCCAAAGGCCTTGTCCCTAAAATTTTGTAATTCCCACCCTGTATATCAGACTCACTCAATCACATGTAATCTCCTCAGAATATACCGGTGTGTGTGAATGTGTGCACACTCAGAGAGGATGTGCACGTGCATATATATACATTCAGTCTCAAATATGTAGTTTAGAGCGTCACATGTGTTAGGGGCAATTTTGTGTGCACACATTATACAGTATGCACTTTGCCCTGTGTGTGTGTCCATGTGTGTGTGTCCTAAATTTAAGCCCGTCACGCTGTCCTGAGCGGAGCCAGTGGACAGCTGAGCCGAGGCAGAGAAATGGCTTCAGTGATGCTGTTCCGCTCACACAGCCACCCAGATAACCAGACAAGGGCTGCAGCTATCCATTATTTTAGTAATCGAATATTTTACCAATTATTCTCTCGATTAACAGAGTAATTGGATAAAAAAAAAAAGTGTTTTATTAAAGAGCAATAATAAATATACAAAAGAAAAAATTAATGAACATTTATGCTGTTTCCTTTTAGAAAAGCCTACTTTTTTATTGCATATTTTAACAATACGTAAACATTATCTTTCAAAACAAAACCCCTTTAATACACAAAGTGCCATATTACATTCATGTAGTGTAAGCAATTGGTTAAAATTAGTGTTTCCTCCCTAATATCCAATATCTGTTTCATATTGCTGTGAAAACATTTACAAATTTCTTCATCAAACAACTGCATTTATTCACGTCTCTCACCAAAAACTGACTACATTTGAATGCATCACGATAACCAATCAACCAATAGGAAGTTAAGTGTCCACAACAGGGATTGATGGAGTCGGATCAAACTGAATCTGGTGTGAAAGAGGCTGAACTGCATCCTGAAAGACGCCGTGATCTGATTGGTCGGGGTTAAACGTGCAGCGTGGCCTCTCTCCGGGCCGAGACACAGTGAGAATCTATGTCACTGATCTCTGATCTGACATGGAGCGCATCCTGACACACACACACACACACACACACACACACACACACACACACACACACACACACACACACACACACACACACGCCGACTCTGTACCGACTGTGCTGGATGTGAACCAGACGCGAGTGTGTCGGTGTGAGCAGCCTGTTTTAGCACCCGAGGGTCAACACAGACCTTAGGAGGGACTCTGTTTCTTTAACATGCCCTTTAAAATGCCCTATTTTCACTGATGTCAACCCCGCCCAACACACACACACACACACACACAAACACACACACATCCCCAAACCCACCTACACACCAGCAGAAGGATCAGTCAGAATCCCTGTGGTGAGATGACACTGCTTACACACTTCTTAAAGGCTTGTTCACAGTGTGGGCTTAAAGCTGTGTGTGTGTGTGTGTGTGTGTGTGTGTGTGTGTGTCAGTGTTTGTATACTGTTTGTAAGGAAGTATCTCTGACTGTTTGTTAAAGTGGGGATCACCAGTCAACTCATAATTCGATGTAATCCTGATTCGGTTATTTACTGCCATACTTACTGTATATTCTAGGATTGTACCTTTTTTGGCTTCAGTTATTTGATGGTATCTGAAGCTTCTCTACCAGCTGGGGGTGGGATTGGTACTAAGACGCTTGGGTATGAGGGATTTCTGGGGGTCTCAGACAGGACCCAGTGGGTCATTACACACGGAGGGTTAAGGCTCATTTATGCTCCCTTTACCTATGAAAATGTGTCCGTCGCTGCCCACATGCTTCCATGCAGCCTTACATCGACATGTATGTTTAGCAAAAAATCCACTAGAGGGAATTTGTGAATCGCAGAAGAATTACAATTCCTACCTTGATGTGTTTTGTGCCCCACCTCTTCTGTTTGTGTCTGGACGTGGTGTGTGTATGTCTGTCAGTCGACGTACAACTTGTGTGTGTGTGTGTATGTGTGTGTGTGCTCACCCATGCTGTTGGTGGAGCTGCACCACATCAGCAGACAGCCGGTACACAGCAGGTTGAGTGCCCCGAACAGCAGGATCCTCCACGACTACAACACACACACACACACGCACACACGCACACACGCACACACGCACACAAAAACACACAAAATAATGGTAAGAAAACAAAATGTTGGACAAAAAGCCTCTTCATTACCCTGTAAAATTTGTGATTTCATTAAGAAAAACTGATTACAGACAGAAAAACATGACCCTCACTCGTATGAGTTTAATTTCCAAGGTGGGAAACGACCAGCAGCCATCAAACAAACACTTACATATTTTAACTTTTATTGACCCGAGCTCCATGTTTAATCACCACACCTTCAAATTCAAGACATTTTGTCTGCACCAGCAAGGATTCATTTAATCTAGCATTAGTTCTAATCAGAGTTTAGCGAATGTATATAATTTAAAATTAAACAGCTCTGTCATGGTTTAGTAAATTCAAGTTTAGTGGTTTAACCTTTAAACTAAGATGATGATGCTTGCTTACCAAAAAAGTCATCAAATGAACATTTTAGACTAAAAATAAGTTTGTTGTGATTTATTTTTATATAGCTTTATAGGACTGTGAATACATTTACAAAATTTTCCTGTTTTTCTCAAGCCAAACTGTGATATGAATCAAACTGTGGCATCAAAATTGAAGTACAAGCTGAACCATGAAAAAGGGTGGACTGTTACACCCATTTCAGTTTTTAAGGGCCGCAGATTTAAAGCAATATGAAAATTTAGTGAAACATTTGCCTTTATTTTACATGTATGTTCTTGAACTCAGTATATATGTAAAACCTACATACTAACACTCAGGTTCACCTGGGAAACGGATGCCTGGGAAAAGAGTCAGTCACTTTTCTCTGAACTTTCAAACCAGCAACCCTCCAGCCACATATCTACCAATCCAAAAAAAACATCAGCTCAGTACAGACGGCTGGTTGCCACCGTGCAGGAGACCTGCCATGCCGGGGATGGAGGTGTGTTTTAGGGGCCTGAGCAGGACCGGCCGTGTGGCCTGGCATGTAAACTGCAGTCTGAATCAGCTCATCACATGAACAGCAGCTGAGGGGAAGGTCACATTCAGACGATGTGAGACCAGAAAACAAGCGAGTCGCTGGAAAAGAGCAGCTCTGCTCATTAAATGATGCGTGCATGAAAACACAGGACGCATGCAGCTTCCGGAGAGACGACTCTGACACTTTTAAGACATTTATGTGCTACGTGAAAATGAATTTAAGACTTCACATGGTCGATTTTGGTAAAGTGACACTGATGGAGAATATTTTCTTTCTGCCATCAACATTATCTGCATGCTGGCTGCTCATATTATATTACTGATGACATTATCATTGCAATTTGGGGTGCATGATGCCCTCTACGATACTGCCTTGCGACGGTATGACTGTAGTTTTGCCCAAAGATCCCCTGTAAAAGGTTAAAAACATTAAGCTCTGCTGTGCAAAGACAGCAGAGCAATCAGGCAGCCATCTTAAAGCACAGCACTCTTTAATACAAATCTGAGAAAGGCTTCATATTTAATCCTGCAGGGTGACTGAGATGAAAACACATTTTTCAGCAGAGACCGGACATTGAGGAGATGTGTAGCATTTTGATAACAACCTAGCAACCACAAACATATATGAAATCATCAAATCATGAACTCTAGTTGATTTTACACCTTAGAATCCACACACAAGTCGACTCAACTCTCAAATTCAGGTGGAGACTTTAGAATGAGGGGGAAAATAAAAGCTTAAAACTAAACATCAGTCTGAGCAGAGAGAGTGTGTGTTTGTGTGTGTCAGGGAGGAGAGAAACAAGGAAGAGAACGAGGGAACGAGTAAGAGAGTGTGTGTGTGTATATGTGTGTGTGTGTGTGTGTGTGTGTGTGTGTGTGTGTGTGTGTGTGTGTGTGTGTCCTGGCCTGTCACTTCGTGTTGGAGTCATATGCCGTGGTGGGGAGCGCCGAGTGCTGTGAAATCTACAATTACTGTGGTGCGCTGTGTTATGACAGCACTGGGGCGTCTGGTGACAGCACTAGCCAGCGACAGGCATGGGAGACCCGGAGTGTGTGTGTGGGGGTGTGCATGAGTGTGTGCACACGTGCATGTGTGTGTGTGTGTGCATGTGCCTGTGTGTGCAAACAGAGAGACAGCACTCAGCCCAAAACATTCCCCACCCCCCTTTCCTTTGCATTCACACACATATAAAAACACACACACACACACACAGAAATACATGCACGTGCACACACACACACACACACACACAGCGCCTGGAGGAGAGCGGGGCAGCCAATGCTGACACTCTGCTGCCCCCCGCTGTTCGTCAGCGGTCCCGCCCGCCCGCCTGGCCGAACGCCCGGGGGTGCAGCATCAAGTCGTGCCAACATATTGAGGTTACATGTGACATTGGAGTGACAGAGCGTCAGCGCCGCCGCTCGCCTGTACAGTGGCTCCGTCATCATCATCATCATCATCATCAGGTACTGTATCAAACACGGAGTCTGCTTGCATCATCACCGAGCGCCGGGCCAAGCTGCCGCGTCATCACCAGGCGGCTGCAGTGTGACTCATTTTGGCCTCTGGTGTCATGAGATTTGTGGGGAGGGGGGCGGGCGTGGGCCGGGTGTGGGGGGTTTGTTCTGTTTTTGTGCGGGCAGTGTCATCTTAACGAGAGATTTTCAAATTACTAAGCTCAGATTCACTGAGCTGATAGAAGAAATATTTTTTATTGGTATGAACTTTTGGATGCCAATCTTGAAGATTGACAAAGATTCAAAAAGTTGAGATTCATGTTAGAATAATCACTCATATTTGTTTTGTACTTTGACAAGTTCTAGTGACATAATTAACAGTAAAATTAACCCTTTAAAACCTGAGCAAATTCATTAAATTTCTTTCAAAAACACTGATTATCATTAAACATTGAGTGATTAGCAAATCAGCAAAAAAGACCAGCAGGGGAAAAAAAATTAAATACAAGAAAATTACCAGAAAATTAGCAAAAAAAAAAAAAATAGAATTTTTTAAAAAATGAATTACAGGAAAACTTCATTTATGATCATTAAAATGATATATTTAAGCATCAGATCAGTGAAGGTGGATCGTCATCAGATTTCTTGTGTTTAAATGCAAGTGAAAGGAATCTGAACGCAGCCCGAGGATTTCAGAAGCATCCTCATGTGAGACCCCCTGGAGGCCCCTCAAGGGCCCCTAGGGGTCCCCAGACCCCACTTTGAAAACCACTGGTCTAAACCAAGTTGAAACCCGCAGCACACTGCCAAGTCCCGCCTTCAGCGGTGAGGAAAACAAAACGTCCTCTCCTTCCTCCTCTTCCTCTCCTTCCTCCTCTTCCTCGCAGATCCGAAGCGTTGGGGCTGTGTGTGTCTCCAGGGTGGCCGTGTTCTCCTCTCAAAATAAACCTCCTCCTTACATAATGGATCGCCGGCTGCCTGCGAACACAGGCAGAGGAGTTTTCCGACTCGGTTGCTGCAGCTCGGCTGGAACAAGGCAGACGAGCAGGAAAAAGACGGCCACGTCTTCCCACATGAAGCCTGGTGGTTTCTCTGCTCCTGTGACGTCCTGCTGCCTCAGTCCTCACCAGAGTCACCAAAACACAGCTCTGTACATTCAGCTTCCCAACGTCTGATAATTATGTTATGATGGAGGGATGGAGTTTATTTTCAACATACTCCAACTGTTTGGGGTTATTAATTCAATGTCCGACAGTGACAGTCCACTGCAACTTTCCTGGCAGCTGGTCAGATTCACACATCTTCACAACTTCAAAGTGTCCAGTTACTATTTACAGACGCTGTTACAAACACAGGCCAGTTTGGTGCAAATTCTTGTTTTTCAGTTTCCTTTTCATAGTTCTGGGTGCTGTGCACTACAATTTTAAACACTGATTAACTTTTTATTTGCACCAGTGTTGACTCGGTGCACCACTGAAGAGCCTAACTGGAATCGTGATTTTGTCTGTCTGCTGCTCGGTCAGCCCACAAACATTTCCCGACCCTTCGACGACCACAGTTTCATCCTAGGAGGCTGAAATTTGCCATGGAAGTCGTGTGTATATGTATATGTGTGTGTGTATGTGAAGGTGTGTGTTTGTGTTCATACCAACTAGTTAAAATGGGGCATAGCAATGAGACTCAGCAGAGGTTCCTTTTTCAGCGGTGTGGGTGAAGCCCCACCTTTCGTTCTCCTGGTCCATTCAAATCTGTCTGTTCATTGGTCAACACAGCCGTGCCCACCCTATGGCAACTGGATCTTTCTACCTAAGAGGCTAAAATTTGCCATGGAGGTCAAGTGTTTGTGAGTGTGTGGGTGCATGCACGTGCGGATGCATGCACATATGTGGTCACAGCGAATTTGCTCTCGTTTTGTTTTTTTCTCAGCGGGCCGCCACCATGCATTAATGGGAAAACCTGACATGTGCTGGACTTGAATGAAGTGATTATCATTCTCAATGTTATTCTCATGCTACATTTTACTATCAATTACAGGCCAAACAACAATGAAGACTTCTGAATTTCACCTCAGTAATTATAACTGCATAGCTGTAATAACAGCAGAGGCATGCAGCTTGTACACTGACTGGATGCGTAACAACACAAACAAACCTATTAAAATGCACTACAGCTACATGTGCTCTCTCCATAGAGAGGGAAATCACCAGCAGCCACATGTTTGGGAGCTTTGGCTCTGACTGGAGAGTCGATCTACTCCACTACACCTTTATCTGCTTCAGCAGGTGATCAGCCATGAGCTGGAAGTCCTGTTAGAACAATAAAGATGTTAACCAGCCAGGCAGGCTGACAGCGAGCAGCCGGGCGGAGCCACACTGCAGGAAACGCAGCAGGACAGATGGACGTCTGCCACTTAATTCCTAAAGAAGGGATTGAACCCTGCCAGGTACGCTGAGGATGCAGCCTGCAGCCGCAGGATTCAACTCAGCTCAGATCCACAGACATATACCATTAATGTGAAACAACACTGCATCAAACCTGGTGATTTTCTGTTGAATATCGCCAAAAAAACACTTACTGCACACCACATCTCATCGTTGGGGATGCTTGAAAATTTGTCATCCGACAGAAAAGATGACTACTACAGTATATTCTGAAAGAACAGCCAAAGCAGTGATAAAACATTTTGCATTTTCAAGTGCTACTTGGTGAATGATACACAATATGAATTTACCCGTGGACTCTTGACAATCACAAAAGGATCCTCAGTTTTCCTCGTGTCCACTGAGGTTTGGACGTGTGCCGATAAGCAGCTAAACCTACAGATTGGTACAGCCTAGTGTGACATTTGCTTCCAAACAAAGAGAGATAAAAGTATGTACTGTAAATGTGCTTTGGCAACAAGTGTACTTGTATTTCATGCCAGCCCGTCTGAACTGAGCTGAATTGAAAGAAAGGCACGTATCGGGGCAGGATCTGGCCCGGCAGACGTCTTAATGTGCCAACATCAACCGAACACCTCGCTAATCCCACACATTAAGCTCCGACCGTGAAATGTATACCGCAGCCTCATCATTATCCTCCGTTAAGATGTTAAAGAATTCAGCATGCGACCGCTGATGGACAAACACACAACAGACGCACCGACAGGCAGATAAGAGTTTTTACAGTAGCCAGCGTCTTTTTGTTGCATTTCTACATCATGACGCTGTGGATAGTTTGCATGTAACTCACACTCTCTGCAACTCTAATCCGTACAGTAACATATTTATTTACACACAGATTAAGTCTGCCCTACATTTTAGCAGAAAGCGGGCTCCAGATGAGAGTTTAGATCATCATATGTTTGTAGGACCGGGCCGGTTTTGCTGCCAACAGGCAGGAACAGGCACTGAAGTGGAAATACATATTACAGGAGGGAAAAAACACGCACTACTTTCAGCTGCACATCTTCAAAATTACTCCAATTCTCACAGCTTCAGGTTAATTCTTTTTTGTCAAGGTCAAATATTTAGAGAGCACTTTAAAAACAAACCATAAATATATGAATGCATAAATATGTAGTGCACACATACATTGCTGCATATCATTATAGAATGCAAAACACTTCAGGAATCACTGCATTAGGCTATGTTTTTGCCTATCGCTACAGTATTGTTTTTATTTTTGAGGCCCACACTGATATCCAGTGTCTTCACACTCATAATGGATGTTACCGATATGCATTTTTCAAGAAAAACAGCGCAAAGTACATTACGCTTTTCTGACCGGCCTGACAGAAGAGAATTAGGCTCTCCTGTTCTGCTACTACTAAAAATTGGGAGGTCACACTGCGTCAACTACTAATGCAATTCATCATGAAACTAACATTTTTTTGTCAATTAATCAATTGATCAGTTGGCATATAAAGTGTGGAAAACAAAGTTAAAGTCTGATGGGAAGTGATCAGACCCCAAGGTGACATTTTCACATCTTCCTTAGTCTGGACAGGGGCAAAAAAACACACAAAAAATTAATTTTATTAAGATATGAATAAGAAAAGGAAGGCAATCTTAGCATCTTCATGAACTTAGAGAAGTGGCTTTTTTACTTGACGAATGACTGAAACAATTCAACTCATTAATCAATTAACTGTTTCAGCGCTAGTTTCAGTGAGGAGTCTGAGTGTCCTGCGAAGTCTGAATGCTGTTTCAGAGGATTTCACATCCTGACACAAAAAAAAAAATTAAGGGAAACGCTGAGTGTGTCAAATTTTCAATTTGAAGACAACTAACATCAGCACAAAATATCAGCTGTCTCCGGTCTGGAAATAATCAGCATCAGCCTAAAAAAAGAGCCCTGCACCAGTCAAACAGCACTTCAAATCAAATCAGAGAATAAGGACCTTGACGATGTCCAGTTTTCTGTCACGACACCGAACGTAACGGGAGACGGGAGGAGAAGGGAAGAAGGTGACGCCGTGCTGAGGAAGCACATCTCAACTTTCACCGGCTTGAACTGTGTTTGGTCCCTAAGCCGTGTACAACACCGTGTAATCCAATCCTCCGCTCTATGGGACGCCAAGAACCCCCCTCCTGGTGTATGGTCAAAGTGGATTACAGTACAATAACCCTGACACACACACACACACACACACTAAAACACAATGATGTCCATGATCCTTTCAAGTTCATTATCATGTCTGCAGTGTTTTCTCTGTAATCACATGTCAGAGTGCTGTCTGCTGTCTGGGGGGATTTTTAGTTTTGGGCGCACATCTGGCTGTGTTTTGTTCCAAACAGGTTATTGTTCCGGCACTAAAATATTTTAGGGACTTTATTTTTGGAAAAACATTAAGTCTGGGCATTAGGCAAAAATGTTTTTTGTGGTTTTTTGTGTTTAGTGAAAAATTAGGACAAATTCCACTGTTTTTAAAGCAGTTTAGTGTTGTTGATGTGGTGGAACATTAATTTAACGCCATTATTTTCAGTTTCTGAGGCAGATCACCGCCTGCAGTCACAACTCACCTCAAACTCCAGGCTGTTATCTTTGTCTGAGAAATAGCGTGAGAAAAAACCAGCAACCACCCACCAAATGCTGGGAAATGAAGAATCAGCACTGAATACGTTGAAGATGGCATGATTTTGTGCTTCTGGGGCTGATTTTAAAACATTTTGAGAGGTTACTGTGGTATGTGACACACGATCAGGACATAATCGACTCGGTGGTTAAAGCACTCCTTTGAAATGCAGGGACACAAGAGCAGGCTTTTAAAACTTGCAAACAACAGTTGCCAGCACATCAGTAAAAAAAAAAATAATAATAATAATAAAATAAAATAGTAAAGACGGACAAGAAAAATACCCCCCAAAAACAGCATGAAAAACAAATCAAACAAAAAAGAAAATTAGTAAAAAAAAATTACCAAAACATCATTTAAAAAAGCGAAGATTTTTATAAGAGAAATTATCCCCCCAAAATAGAAAAAAAAAACCAGAAAAATTGCAAGGAACAGTCTTCTTGTGATTAATCGCTTCACTCAGCCCGGTCTAAAGTTTCTCTCCTGCTGATGTACAATGGCCTGAGTGTGTATAAGGGAAAGGTGCAGCGCCCTCTACTGCCAGGAGGTAAAAAAAGGAGCGCTTGATTTGATATCCTAAGCAAAGTCCATTCCCGCCAGAGCAACACTGCTAAATGAAAATCAGTCTGTGTCTATTTTCAGGGATTCATGATCGTGGGAAACCAAAGTGATGACTGAAAATAAAGTTTCATTCATGGTGCAGCCCTGCTATCCAGAACAAAGTCATCTAGACTCCAACTGGAGGCTGGATGCGTTCTACTCCATTCTATTCTGGAACAGACCAGAATAGAGTAGAGTAGAGCAGCAGAACAGACTGTAACAGAGCCTCTAGCGCTGACCAGAGATCAGTGTGTGGCGCTGCTGTAGCTTTCACTGGAACACGGTGACCTACTAGGAAAACTGGATTACTGGAGGTGTTCAGGTGCTACGCTGCGTATAAGATAGAAAAAAAATCTAAACAGATTAGGCCATAATGAGATTATTATAAAGCGAGGATACTCCCACCAGGACTTCCTGAGACAAAACCAGGAAGTGGTTTGATCATGACGACCGGGCGGATTTGGCTGATCGTAGCCGAGAAATCAATCAATCTTATAAGACGAGAAAAATATCTGTCAGAGCTGTTTTGAGCGAGAGCAGAGTGAGTGAAAAGGTTTTGATGCCCCAGTTCATACAAGCTACAGTTCACACACACACACACACACACACACACACACACACACACTTACCCGTCTATCTGAGGCCACCAGTCTGAATTCTTGCAGGAGTTTCCCAAAGATGGATCTGTGTGTTTTCCGGAATGGATGAATGGTGCCCTGCGGGGAAAAAAATACAAATTACTATAAAATGTTGAACAACAGAAAAGAGCACAAATTTCACTCTGACAAAGAAATAATGAACTGCAAAAATAAAAAATATGAACATGTGTCTATGAGACTCATGCGTTCCTGGCTTAAATGAGTAATTAGAGAGAAAAATGAGAAAGTGAAGAGAAAATCTGTTTCTGGCCTGAAAATAATTCTGTGTTTTCGTCACAAATTCAATTTAGACTGATTGAAAGCTAATAAGATTACAAAATGAAAATTTAAATTTGGGATATTAGGTCAAAGTGTGTGGCTGCTGAGTGTCACAGAGCATCAGAGGAGAAGACGAGAAGGGTGCAAAGCTTGACCTACAGCGCCATCAAGTGGTGTGCTGGTATATAACACTGTTTTGGGACATACACTTGTATAACAACATATCTCCAGAGACAGATGGAGGAATTTATTGGCGCAATAAAACCGAAGAGTGGAAACATTTTTGCTGACAGTGACTGGTGGAGTCACTTTTTTTTTGCAAGACAAACTAATGTTAAAATGTGAAACCAGCTCCAAATGAGACTCATTTTCCTCACCAAGTGACAACAATAGATAGATAGATAGATTTACTTTATTGATCCCAGTCTGGGAAATTCTTAAAACAACCTGGCCACTGGTGGGGTGACACTGTGATTCTAATATAACTCATCATTACAGGCACTGATCAGACCACATACTCAGCTTGGAAATACAAAAATTCAGTTGTTTTATTTAAAGACGTTTTCCCAAAACCTTGTGTGTAGTCAAATCTTAAAAGAAAAAACAACAACTATAAAAGACCAAACAGAAATCTAATGTTTGTTTTGATATATAACAGGTTAGTCAGCAGCTACAGTAAATGCTATTTGTTTCTGGTCTCTCCTAAAAAAAAAAAAAAAAAACATCTGTTTCAAGAGAAGAAACTGGTTTGTTGCTGTGCAAAATAGTAAAAAATCCTGCTTTGAGCTTTACTGGCAAAATGTAAAAATACACCATTTCATCAGTGTTGATCACAAAGTGGAGCTACAACAGCAAAACACACGCAATACACGATAACTGAGATGCTGTGGAACTGATGTTATTTCCCAGATTACTTCAGTATGTTAGAAGGTTTCAACAGTGTCCTGACCACGTGACAAACAGTAACTTCAGGTCAAAAAACAAACAGCAGAAATGTGAGCTTTTCATCCAGATTTAGCTAAGCAAGCAACCACTTGAATCACAACATAATAACAATAATAATATTATAATAAACTTGATGTGATCAGTAAAATCTTAAATCAATTCCAAATCAAACAGGGAGCCAGAGGAGAGAAGAAATGTGATGTGATGTCGTCTGTTAAAATCAATGAGAAGCCGAGCTGCTGCTTTCTGAACCAGCTGGAGGCGAGAGAGTGACTCTTGGTCGCAAATGTCTGGCAACAGGCTTAATAGAAAATGCGTAAAGAACACGCAATCAAAATGGTGCAGGTCAAAAAAATGTAGAGAAAACCAAACACTTCTCACTGCCTGAGGAGAATTAGACTCTCCTTGTACTTCACATTAGCAGACAAGAGACCAAGGCCACTCTCAGCGAGACTGATACGACGCATATGATTTCTGATTTTGTGTTTTTGAGGTGAAGATAATTTTGTGCCATCCCTCAGGTGAAATCACTGAGACAGTCTCCAGCAGCAGCAGCAGTTAGGCTGTTTGGGTCACCGGCTCTCAGTGGAAGATAAATCTGTGTGTCGTCTGCACAGAAATGAAGAGGAGACCCTTTGACACTGAATGATTGGGCCAAGTAGTAGCATGAGACGGAGAGTAGAGGTATCAAGATATTTAAAGTTGTACTATGTAATTATGAGATATTAAACTCAGAGAGGTGTAAAAAATCCTACAGTTTATATAAAAATATATTATATTGTTTGTAGAAACAGTCTATCCTCAGGGGAAAAATGGGGCCCGGGGCACTGACATGTACCAGTTCACTGTTGTTGTTAATAATAGCAGGGGAGGCAATTTTATTTATGATTGACAAAGGCATCTTCTAGGCTTTTGATTGATTTTTACAGTGTTCAAACATGATGTTTTTTGATTTATTACATTTTTAAAAATGCATGTAAAATAGGGGCTTTGCCAATGTAAAATGTTTGTCAAAACTGCGCAGTCCACCTGTGAGTCACCTGTGCCTCTAGATGGCAGTGTCACCACAGCCATCAGTGCAATGTCTTGACAGACTGCTTGGCTGGATCCCAGCCGCCAACCCAGAGGAGGAAGTTTTATCAAAACAGAAGAAGAAAAAAATGGCACACACTTACCAAGACGTAGGTGTCGTGCTCATGCTTCTTCCTGTGCAGGGGCACGTCTGTGGAGGAAACCAGACATCACTCTCAACATGGCATCACAATAACATACTGACAGCCTCCGTGTGCAGGAAACTACAGTTTGTCCTGTGAGAAGGGTTTCATGTTAACAGTTTGGTTTTTTTACTGCCTCAAGCGGAGGAGCTCAACTATCTGGGGCTCCTGCTCACGAGGGAAGGTGTAATGGAGCAGGAGAGCAACAGGATGATTACTGCAGGTGACAAAGGCAATAAATCAAAACATATCCTGATATTCATGACACTCGGTATATTGCAAAATGTTTAAAATCGAAAATGCCACATTACTCATTAGAGGTTCTTGCAACTACTACAGATGCAGTTATGTTACAGGTGAGGTTTTGTTGGTACAGGTGTGTGTATGTTTGCTGAGGGCTCTAAAGCAGAGGGAAGCTTCTTGAAGATTATAAATGTCATGTTGGAGTTCCTCAGTGTCCAAAACAACTGACACAATGCGTGTGAAATGTTGATATTTCTTATATCGTTTGTAAATCTGACCGAGACTGAGCGGAAAGAAGCAAACGCTCAAAATAAGTTCAGAAACACATCATCATGTTAACTTCGTGTTTAGCCGCTTGTCCCCATTCAGTTTAGAAAAGTCATGAAATATGAAGCAGAAAATGATGTTAATCGTGTGTTTAAAGACGTTACACACTGAATGGGTTCAAACTGACTCAAAATACAAAAACACGGTTGATGTTTTGGGCTCAGAGGCTCGGTCAGCTGATCGAAGGCTAACAGTTAGCCTGGTTAGCCGGCAGCAGCTAGCCGACATCAACAAAATAAGATTCAAACAGTCAAAATAAGAATCTTATTAATCTGAGTTAATGTGGCTTTCACAAACAACCTTAGTGACAGTGTTAAACCGAGAGAGGAATGAATGGAGACTCAGCGACAGCCAAGCTAAGCTAAGCTAAGCTAAGCTAAGCTAACTGACACGTTAGCGTTAGCCGGAGCCGCCTGTGTAGCAGTTAGCCGTTAGCCGTTAGCTCGTTAGCATAACAAACCTGAGTCCGTGATGCTGATGACATCCACCGACACCATGTCAGGTTTATCCAGCGGGCCCACCTTCCTCTCCGTCACCCCGGACGGCACCACGTCCGGCTTCGGCCCGAACTTCCTCGGGTAAAAATCCCCGACATTGTGGTAAGCCAGACCCGAAGAAGACGTGGACATCAGCCCGTCCATCGCCATTTTGGACTTCCTGCCTACTTCTTCTTCTTCTTCTTTCCCTCGCGCTTTCCTGCAGTTCACATACATCTAATCCAGGTGTTAGCGCCCTCTGTGGTCTGGAATGAAAAACACCTCAGTCCAAACCTATTTCACCGGTCAGTTTTTTTTTATCTTATTTTATTTTTTGGTTTATTTAATTCAAATCAATTTAATTTATATAGCATCAAATCATTTTCCAACCCCGTTCACCTTGTTTTTCCCTTAAATAAACCTCAAGTCCAACTCTGCAAAATCACATTGGTATTTTGTTTCCCCATGCCTCAGTGAAGCTCCTGCTAAAGCTATTGCCTTTATTGAGTGAAATACTCAGTAAAGGCAATTATGAATTACATGAAATTAAACCAATCTCTGTGTCTTGACTGCATAGAAATAAACATAGAAAATACTGGGATAATTAAAGGAAAAATACATGCAAATGGAGTTGCATAATGTCTGCAAACTGAGTTGGAGGGGTTGGGTTTAACATAGAGAGGGAGCAGAAATATGATGAAATTTTCATGATGTATGGAAATAAAATGTTCCTGTAACTCTGAGGCTAGCTAAGGGGAAATTTGAGGGGAAATGAGGGATTAAAAAGCGAGCTGATGTTGCTGTTGGTGTGCAGGTGAGGTGGGCGACTGGAGGAACCACTTCACAGCAGAGCAGAGCCAGGAGATGGACCGAGCCTTCAGCAAACAGCTGGCAGGAACCAGGCTGGGAGCCCGACTCCACTACCAGCAGCACTGCCAGTAGGACGCAGGGAGGACGCACAGCTTTCACACATCACGCACCGCCAAGATGGTTTTTTTCTCCTTAAACAAATCTAAAATAAAATCTGAAAATGTGAAGTCGGGGTCGTCAGACTTTTTAAAGCTAAGCGTTTGTCAAAAAGTAGTTTAGCTCAATGGGATATGTACTATTGCTGATTTATATGATGAGGGTGTGTTTATGTCATACTCTGACGTGATAAGAAAATATAATCTTGAGAGGAATGTCCAATTTTTCAACCTTTCTGGAGGAAGATTTTGGAATATTTGAGTAATTGGCTGGGAAAGAAATTACCACTGTCCCTGGCTATCTCCAAGATTATGTCTATGAGGGAACAAAACCCAAATAAAAAACATATCAAGTGGAGGATTCTCAGTCATCACGGCTGGAATCATAGTGGCTGCTGGGACAATACTTAGATATTGGATCAAATCTCCAGAATTAAAAGAATGCGTAAACATCATGATAAAAGTCGTGTGGCTCCGGTGGTTATTTCCTGGGATCTCTGCTGCCATCTGCTGCTCAAAATGTGGAACTGCAGCTGCAGATTTAGGAAACTGGATTGAGCATAAATCCATCACCTGTTTGCTCATTTCTATGGTGATGGATGGACACGTTGTATTACAGTGGTTTTAAAGGTGGGGTCCAGGGACCACCAGGGGACCCTGAAGGGCTTCCAGGAGGTCCTCAGCCGGATAGCTTAATCTAAAGTCAGAGTGAGCAGGATTTTCTTAAAAAAACAAAAATAATCCTCTGCATTATGACTGTGAGCCACTAGCAGTGTGTGTTGGTGTGTGTGTGTGTGTTGGTGTGTGTCTGCCCTCAGCCTGGATTTTCTTGTTTTGCTGTGCTCAGGACTCTTCTGGGCGTTGGCCTTTGGCCTGTGGGTGTGGAGCTCCCAGCCAATCACAGCGCAGCATGGTGGTAGATCGATACCACGACAGCCAATGGAGAGCGACAAAAATCAAATTTCGTTCCACAACAAGAGTGAACCTGGGGTTGAGCTTTCACCTGCTGGTGAGCACTGAGGGAGAGGAGGATGAAGAGCGACGCCACGCTGGCCTGTTTCCTGTTGGACAGGAAGTTTTTTTCCTACGACGACGATGGAATGATGTAATATTCATTTTGTCACCATCCTATGAAAGGAAAACTCGCTGCTGGCGGTTAGCTTCTGGAGGGAGGAGGAGCCAGATTTGTTTTGTTTATAAACCACAACAACAAACCCTGCTCACCCTGCCTTTACCTGGAATCTAACTCACTCAGTCACAGTGTAGACCCGATTTAAACCTGACGGTAAAACCAGAGTCTCACCTCTTTGAATCCACTGCCTCTGGAGTTTAAGTACAACATCAAGGCAATTTCATAATTAACACAAACCAAAATATCTTTTCACGCCAGAGTCTGCAGGGTAAGATCACTTCTAGCTGAAGGTCCAGAGGATGGAAAAGTAAAAACACAAAACAAAAAACGAGCTTGTCAAGTGGCACAGTGGTGAGGCCCCGGGCTGGACGAGCGACGCCCAGAGAGACAGAGAGAGAGAGTGAGAGAGAGAGAGAGAGAGAGAGTGGGAGAGGAGGAGAATAGAGAAAGATGGAGTAAAAAGGAAAATGCTCGTGAGACAGGGAAAGGGTGAGAGACATAAGAAGAGAGTGAGTGAGGACGGGGAGAGCAAGAGAACGAGAGCTCATGAGTGTGTGTGTGTGTGTGTGTGTGTGTGTGTGTGTAACCCTATCCTCTCCATATGGCCTCCAGCCTTGAGATCCTTTCCCTTTTCAACATCTGCTAAGTTTTAGGTAAATGACTCTGTGCAACATGAACATTACTGAGCCTCAGTGCTGCTCATTACACCACAGAGCTGCTGGTTTTTTTTTCTCTTTATGATGAACGAGGCAAAAATCTGCCTCCGTCACCGGCCTGAGCGCTGCAGAGCTGTGTGTACATGCAAATGAAGCAGCTGAAAAACTTATGATGGTGTGTCTGTAGATTTATTCAGAAAAGTAAAAGTTAAAATTGTGATAAAGTAGATTACTGCAGGCGTGTTTCCATCAAGCCACTTTTTATGCAGTTTCAAAATGGAAAATGGTGGAAATCTGTCCCCAGACACTACAACTTTTTAAGCAAATGGCAAAAATCTCAATTTTAACAAGTCATTTAGTCTCAAATCTTATTTTTTTTTTTTTTTTCAAATGGGTGAAAAAAATCTGCCGGTGGGATGAGATAATCCTGCTTATTTCCAATGCAGTTTCACTTGTTTCATTGATTTTTAAGGCAAGTAGTTTAAATATGTAGAAAAACAAGGCAGAAAAAAATAAATCAGATAGATAAATATTGAGAAAATGACATTTGATTCAAGAAAAGTTCTGGTCACAAGTTGATCAGCGTCAGAAACAGGTGGGATTACAGTCTCTCATCCCACTGGCAGATTAGTATCTTATTTGATCAAAAAAACAGGATTTGAACAGTGAAGATGAGACTGAAGGATATCTTTGAATATGCACACTCCAGACATAAAAACCAAATGGCAAAATCTGATGTAGCCTGACTGTCGGCTGTGGGCATTTCCACTGTTTCCTGTGTCGTCTCGTGGAAAATGTGAACAGAATTTGCCAGAAATTTCAAAATAAAGTCTTTCCTTCAGAGATTCACCAGCTGAACTATATTTTGTTCTGTTAAATAAAGTGCATGAACCTAAACCCTAAACACACACACTTCCACAAACAAATCAGGAAACCTTGCTTGAGCTCATAAATCAGTGTGCAAGTGCTTTCCTTTGTGTGTGTGTGTGTGTGTGTGTGCATGAATCTTAAGTGGGAGGGTTCTGGTTCCTCCCCCTGTTGGTATTACAACTACTATAACACACGCATACACACACGCCTTTTTTCCCTTTTCCCACCTCTCTCTCTCTCTCTCTCTCTCTCTCTCTCGGTGTCTCTCGCTCGCAGCTCAGCAGTCAGCTCAGTGTCTGTCTCACTGATCTGCTGTTTGTTTTCTTGTTGTTGTTGTTTTACTTTTGCATCAGAGGAAACTTGAGGCTTTCGTCTCTGAGCAGGTTCTTCACCCATCAAGATGGACGGCAACTCGGCTAGAAACACGTTCTTGACCGCGATAAGGTCCAAGGCGCAGGCGGCGCAGGAGGTGAAGGACGAGGATAAGCTGTACAGGTATAAGGGAGTGCTGTACCCCCGCATCATGTGTCCCGAGGAGAACCTGAAGGCTCTGGAGAGCGTGGAGGCCAGAGAGGACGACATCCTGCTGGTGGCTTATCCCAAATGTGGTGAGTGACCGGGACACAGTCACAAACTCCTCATGATGACGCAGCTTTCACCGTCAGAAGAATTGGAATAACAGCTCTGGGGATGACAGAGGTGAAAGTTTTAAGTCCCTCTGGGCTCACAGGCATAACTGCATCTGTAGCAAAGCTGCTGTGACCTCTGACCTCTGACCTCCTCACTGTTGGCTGGGATGCTGGAGCTCAGGCTCATTTGACCTCAGCGGAAGTCAAAGAGCACAAGTTAATGCCTAACATGGAAACGTGCAAATAAAACCTGCAGCAATGATGATAAAAACTCCAGATTAAGTTTTAAATTGTTGTTAAAAAGGGATCAAGTAAGCCTCAGAGGTGTGAGCAATCCATTGTGTCTTACTGTTATTTTCTAGTAGCTGCAGGGGAGAAATTATGGAACATTTTGCCTATAGCCGGTGACAATCTGCTCATCTTAGAATTTTTAAGTCGATAAAAAAAATGCTTTTTTTAAAAATAGTGTTTTCTCTTTTGTCTCTGCTTCATAATCAAGTGATTTATTTGGTTTCATTGCAAACTGCAAAATCGCAAAACTGAATGCATGAGGAGAAACTGCATGCATGTAGGATAAACAAGAAATCAAAGAGTCTTTTTTTTTTTATTATTTGCCGCAATGAAGACGTCTTTATTGCTCCGGTAAGACTTCCCTTTGTAAAGTGCCTCTGCACCGCCTCCTCCGGCTTCTTTATCCTTCTTCTTTTCCTTGGAGGTTGCATGCTGCTGTGCACACTGTGACCAGCGCTCGCCACAAACATCTGCTCGCTGCTGCTAAAAAAGAGAGTGCTGGACGCAGGAGCCCGCCCGGCCCGTACAAACGTCCACGGCAGTCAAGTCGTTGTAGCTCCGAGTCATAAAAGAGTCATGTGGTTTTTAAATTGAAGCTGCAGTGGCTGAGAGTCATCAGACGAAATCCCACCAACTGAGATGCTGCAGATTCCTCCTTTCTGTCCACAGATTAAATATTAGCGTCGATACAAACTCGTGGGAAATCTTTTTCACATGCAAAACGTTGAGCTGAATTTAAGAGTGAAATGTAAAAGTGTCTGAGAAAACTGGACTCATTTTTCACTTCCTTTGGCATCATTTAGCATCAAACAGCTTCACTGATGCCCCCCTGCAGGAGATATGGCTATAATACTACTACTACTAATAAAAATGATTAGAATAATAAACTCTATTTGCATTGCGCTTATTCACACAATCCTAAACACAAGCCAAGTGAGTCAGTTATCCAAAATGTCTGATGTGGATCCAGCATCGCTGATCTGACGTGTAACTTCAGTCTGCGAGCTGAGCTTCTGACTTTCCCTTTTGATCAAACTTGTTAAGAACTTGCTCGACTTGACTGACGGGGATGTTTTAGTCTTAAAGCGACACACCCCCTCGGGTCCGCAGCGGGACGGGACGGTGGCCCTGCACGCGATTAGATATGGTGGCCACATTGGGTAACATTGGATAACTTTAACCTGAAGGGAATAAATAAATCTAAAATAGATAAATCTGTGTCACAAAACAGCTTATCAATTAACAAACAATCTATTTCCACAAAAGATGTATTCCTTAAAAAAGTAGGCTAACTAGGCTACAAATGAAAACGAGGCTTTTTGCTTGTCCATCTGTGCGATGTGAAACCACCCCGAAAAATACCCCGTGTTACAAAAGGAGGACTAAAGCTAACACACTATCAAAAACTCAAGTACACCAAACTTTTTCAGAAATAAAAACTAAAGGAAACTAGCATTTAATTCAAACTAAAGTGAAATTGAAAACCAAAATAAAACGGACGACAAATGCAAAACTATAATAATCTTGATCCCGACTGGAGACAGGTTGGAAAAAAAAAAAGACACCTGCAACAACTGAAATGCGTTTTTGCGAATCAAATTTAAGCCAAATTAATTTGCAGTTTGAAATGCGATTCAGATCAGATTTCCAAACTGCAGAACACACTGGATATCGCAACATGGCTTTTATTTTGGAGTAACGTTACAGCCTTAGTTTCTCAGTTTAATTGTTGGTTGTCCTATTTATTTTTCTCCTTGTGTTTATTTTATTTCATTTTATTTATTTGTTTTCATAGTTGTTGTTTTTTTTAAAATACTTTTTATTGTTGTAGCCTAAATATTAGTCTAGCATCATTTTATTGTTGTCCTTTTTTTTGATTTTTAGTCTTGCAGTGAGGCACTTTGCGCTGCGTGTTTGACTGACAGGTGCTGTGTAAATAAAGCTGAGTTGAGGTGACAGCTCGGCGGCGTCACGTAATGAGAAAAATGACATCAGTCTGCTTCATCTGTGCTGTCGTCCGCTGCACCGGAGGAATCCTGCCCCGGGACCTGAGCAAACCACCCGGCGAGAGGCCGAAAGACGTGGCGTGTGATCCTCTTTTTGTTTTTCATCAGTTCATCAGTCAGTCGCTGATGAGCTGATCCGCTTCGCTGTGCAGCCTCAACACATCTCCACCTCCTGAAACCGCCTGACCACCTCATCCTGCTGGCACATTCATTTTTGAATTTTGAAAGCCAGATTTGCACGCTGAAGATGAGACTAAATGCCTGTTTGGCCTGTTAGGATGGAGCAGACAGGATGTGCTCATGGTGATCTGATGAGATCTCATCTGATGGGCCGACACAACTTTCCTCAGCAGAGCAGACAACACCACATAAAACCACACATTAAACCTGTGCACGTCTCCTCTCACTGTTTCTTGTAGGCGGCTGGAGAATCTCTCACTGTGTTGTTGATATTTAAAAAAGAAAAATGTAGTAAATCCCAAAGTGAAGTAGAAGTAGATGCATCAGCAGTCAGTCTGAAGGGAAAGTGGGTTCACCAAAAAAACAAAAAAAGATGTTTCACAAATACGATCTTTAGGACTGGCTGTCCACTCTGTCATCTGCAAGTGATGTGTGTGTGTGTGTGTGTGTGCAGGTTTTAACTGGGTGGACGGGGTGCTGACGAAGATCATGGCGGCAGGAATGGGAAAGCAGCCTCAAACCTTGAAGTCTCCGCTGCTGGAGTTCTTTGGACCGGACATGTTACAGGTACCTGCAGGAGGTGTGTGTGTGTGTGTGTGTGTGCCACCCTGTCCTCTAAATTATGTTCCCACACAACTAAACTACATCCTAGGAATACAAGCTCATTGCAAGCTGTTTTCTCCTCTGCACGTCCAGTGGTTACACGTCTAACAAGCCAGGCTAATGACTCCCATAGACTTCAAGTCTTTATGCTAAGCTAACAGGAAATGCTACCCACAGGAACTGAACCACTGGACCATCCTGATAAGCATATTTTACTGATAATATATTTATAACCAACAACTTTCCAACAGTATGGATTATAATCTATTCAATATTTATGATTTCCTTATGTATCATTTATTAAAGAGCTTTATTCTGATGTGTGTGTGTGTGTGTGTGTGTGTGTGTGTGTGTTGGAGTGTGACTGATGCATGACCTGCTGACTGGGTTTAAGGGCAGGTGTGTTTTTCCAGTGTGTGTGTGAGTGGGTGTGTGTGCGTGTAAATATCATTCTGGTGAAGATAGGAGATTAAGATTGTGAACAAAGAGTAGAGATATCGTGTGTGTGTGTGTGTGTGTGTGTGTGTGTGTGTGTGTGTGTGTGTGTGTCTCAGCATGTTTTTGTCAAGTCACCGTCACTGAGCCCAGTCCTGTAAAAACCTGCTGTTTTGTATTAACCTGCATCACATGTCATATAATACTCTGTAATACTGTAATACTGTCATATTGTAATACTGTAATGCACTGTGAGTCATGAGAGCAGCAGGTTAAAGGTGCATTTCCACATCCGATGTCACGAGAAGCAACATCGGCGTGCAGTGTGAATCTGGCAGCTGATCTTGATTTTGTCTTAGTCGTAACATGCATGTTAGTTTTAGTCACATTTTAGTCATCTCAATTATTTTAGCCAAGTTTTAACTGATGAAATCTATAGAAGTTTTAAAACTGTGGACAAAGGTAAAAACCAAACACACAGGTCGTCAGAGTTGTTATGAGTAACAATCAAAGACTAAACTACGGTGGCCCTGAGAGCTCAGCGCACTGCAACCGAACCAAACACATGCAAAGTAAGGAAACGTCCTCAACAATGTGACAACACGTGTACAACATTTAGAAAATGAGCTGCAAATTTATATGACAACACAACACAGAAACACGCAGCATTCAGAAAACATGTTGCAGTTACAATAAACAGCAGCAGCAGTGATGAACACGTCTGGCTGCTGGAAACAGTCACTCCCAGAGTTAGTTTACAGACGCTGGAAATGTGTTTTTGACTGGAGAAGCTCATCATCAAGACAGTGATGGTGGCCTCCATAGGGGGCGCCGGTGAGCGTCCGCTCTGCTTGTCCCACACACAGGGACGCTGCTTCACCTCAGGGAGCTCAGATGGAGTCCTGATCTGCTCAGGAGCTTTCACTCCGTCTCCTTCCTTCTTACCTGGAGAATCCTCCATTAGAACAGCAGCCCACCAAGGTGGGACACACCTGGCTGTTAGAGGGGACGGGAGACGGCCTCTGATTGGTTCACTGCATGTTACGCCCAAAACACAGCCAGGATTAATGAGGAGACTCAATCCAAGCCTTTAGAGCCAGGAGCCTGGAGCAAACAGCCTTTAGTCCAGTGTTCAGACAGCAGCAGAGACTTGGAGCCTGGAAGAGCTGCAGCAGCTCTGCAGAGCAACAGCTCAGATCATTAAAATAGATCTACATGATATCAGACAACTGAAACCCCTTTCTGCACATAAATTGTTGTAAAAATTTGTCACCAGTGTTATTTGTTAGCTAGTTAGGGTTCGTGACCACATAACGATCAACAGTTTCCATGGTTTTTGTTTGCATACAGTGTGGAGCGTCTGGAGCCCTGAGAGGTCGGAGGTCAGAACAGCAAACATGGGAAAGAAGGGAGAACCTGTTGCCGCTGAGCCAAGTTGGCACAGAGTTTGGAAAAGGGCTGTGGTTGTCATTGTTTGTTTTCTAACTGGCTCATATTTGATAAATGAGGTTGCACATTTTAACTTATCATTCATTCATTCATTCCTTTATTTATTCAGGGAGGGTCAACTGAGAGCAGGCCCTCTTTTTCAATGACGCCCGGACAAACATGTTCACAAAGCGTGCACTGAACTCATTACCAGTTATCAATCTAATGGCTGAGTGATAAACTGAGTCCAGAGGTTTTGGATAATATCTCTGTAATCTAGCACCGATAAAAATGTGGCTTGCACCAACTGTTTTCTAGAACATTGATTTAGACATGATTTATTTCTGTAGAGAAAGGCCAAGATAGGTTTGAGTTTCTTTAAAAAGTTAGCATGTGGCTAACATTAGCGTCGTGCCTTTAGGCTTTGTGCAGCTGCAGGACAGACTCCTGATCCTCTGGGACCAGTAGCAGGGATGACAGATGAACCCAGCAGGCTGCGTCCTGTGAGCTTTGCTCTCTAGCTGAGTCTCTGTCCTGTCGCCGCTCAAACAGCACAGGTGCAGCAGTTATAGTGGGAGTTTCCACGTCTGTCCCAATAGCTGCTTTTCCACTATTGCACCAAATGTGGTTAGCCCGGTGCAGCGGCCACAGTTCTTTGCAATGACAGTAATGCGTGTAAAATGGCCAGAACTCCAACCATCCTGCTATGCTGATCTGCTATGATTCATGTTTTGTGGTCAGAAATTTCATCTGGCAAATTCCAGCTGAAATGGCTAACTGAAGTATCTCCACTTACCTGAAGCAGCTACCAGCTAACACCTGGTGGTATATTTTGATAACAGTTTACCTGCAGAAACAGTTTCAAAATAAGATCTGGATAAGAATAAGATCAGCTCCAGAAACCTCATGAAAACAACCTTTTTGCTCTCCTGTCCAGGTCTCATATTAGTTATTATATTATATATAGCCTATATATAATATTAGGCTCCATGAAACCCCCTGAGAAACCCTCATCTCCACGCTGCTCTGCTGCTTCTGAGGCTTCAGGATCAAACTGGGGGGCCGTGGGGGGGTCAGCAGGTTTTACTGTCCAGAACAACAGGGAGAGGATTCCAGGAGACAGAGATGTGTGATCTGTACATAAAATAGTCCATTTTCAGAAACCTGTTAATAAAACAAACCGACTGAAAAGCAGCTCTTTTCTGTTTCCTGGGGATTCCCTCAACCTCCGGATCTGAAGCACCGCAGGGCCCCTTCCACTGGGCAACTGTTTAATTAACAACACATGGCCGAGTGTGTGTGTGTGTGTGTGTGTGTGTGTGTGTGTGTGTGTAGCACATAAAGTTTTTACAATCAGCAGCTGTGTGTTGTCCTGTGGTCGAGGCTCCCAGGATCTCACACTGTCAGCACACATTATCAACATCTCATTTTTTGATATTGAGATTTAACAGAAATTACAAAAATTGTTTTGCAGAGCACAGATTTGAAGGTTTTGAATTTGTGCAGGGTCATGCACGGAGGTTGGAGCTTTGTGTTTTTGTGAGGAAAGAAATTGAAATGAAAATCAGGCAGCGTCGTCGTCTCACCTCATCAAAGTGTGGAGACTAAAGCCTAAACTAAAAGCCTAAAGTCCCTAGAATTCAGATCTGGTGAAAGTCCCAGTTCCACATAATTCACACGATTTCTGCCTTTTCTAATGTGACTGAGAGGAAGACACCATTTATTTACCGAGCTAAAACTCCCTGAAAGACGTCAAACCTACGTTTTTTTTTTTTTTTTTTAGGTGAGCAGGTTACCGAGACACTACCAGCCTCTAACAGGGCATGTGTATGTACATGTGCTTTTGCAATGACGGAAAATAAAGGAGGGATAAAGGAGAAGTGGTCTTTTCTAAAGGGAAACTGTTCATGTCTTACCAAATCATTTCCTGCTGGATTTCAGGGTGAACCTTCACTAAACTGCCTTAGTTCAAACCCTCAGCTCTCTGTCAGGTTACACAAAAATCTCACAGCTACAAATCTTTAGGGTTATCCTTATATTACTACACTATATTACCAAAAGTATTCGCTCACCTGCCTTTACTCATACTATGAACTGAAGTGCCATCCCATTCCTAACCCATAGAGTTCAATATGATGTCGGTCCACCTTTTGCAGCTATTACAGCTTCAACTCTTCTGGGAAGACTGTCCACAAGGTTGAGGAGAGTGTTTATAGGAATTTTTGACCGTTCTTCCAAAAGCGCATTGGTGAGGTCACACACTGATGTTGGTCGAGAAGGCCTGGAATATTTAGGAGCGAGGAAATTTCACGACTGGATTTGTTGCACAGGTGGCATCCTATGACAGTTCCACGCTGGAATTCACTGAGCTCCTGAGAGCGGCCCATTCTTTCACAAATGTCTTGTTTCACAGTCTGCATGCCTGAGTGCTTGATTTTATACACCTGTGGCCAGGCCAAGTGATTAGGACACCTGATTCTGATCATTTGAATGGGTGAGCGAATACTTTTGGTAATATAGTGTACACTATATTACCAAAAGTATTCGCTCACCTGCCTTTACTCATACTATGAACTGAAGTGCCATCCCATTCCTAACCCATAGAGTTCAATATGATGTCGGTCCACCTTTTGCAGCTATTACAGCTTCAACTCTTCTGGGAAGACTGTCCACAAGGTTGAGGAGAGTGTTTATAGGAATTTTTGACCATTCTTCCAAAAGCGCATTGGTGAGGTCACACACTGATGTTGGTCGAGAAGGCCTGGCTCTCAGTCTCCGCTCTAATTCATCCCAAAGGTGTTCTATCGGGTTCAGGTCAGGACTCTGTGCAGGCTAGTCAAGTTCATCCACACCAGACTCTGTCATCCATGTCTTTATGGACCTTGCTTTGTGCACTGGTGCACAATCATGTTGGAAGAGGAAGGGGCCCGCTCCAAACTGTTCCCACAAGGTTGGGAGCATGGAATTGTCCAAAATGTTTTGGTATCCTGAAGCATTCAAAGTTTATTTCACTGGAACTAAGGGGCCAAGCCCAGCTCCTGAAAAACAACCCCACACCATAATTCCTCCTCCACCAAATTTCACAGTCGGCACAATGCAGTCTGAAATGTACCGTTCTCCTGGCAACCTCCAAACCCAGACTCGTCCATCAGATTGCCAGATGGAAAAGCGTGATTCATCACTCCAGAGAACGCGTCTCCACTGCTCTAGAGGCCAGTGGCGGCGTGCTTTACACCATTGCATCCGACGCTTTGCATTGCACTTGGTGATGTGTGGCTTGGCTGCAGCTGCTCGGCCATGGAAACCCATTCCATGAAGCTCTCTGCGTACTGTACTTGGGCTAATCTGAAGGTCACATGAAGTTTGTAGCTCTGTAGCAATTGACTGTGCAGAAAGTCGGCGACCTCTTTGCACTATGCGCTTCAGCATCCGCTGACCCCTCTCCGTCACTTTACGTGGCCTACCACTTTGTGGCTGAGTTGCTGTTGTTCCCAAACGCTTCCATTTTGTTATAATAGAGCTGACAGTTGACTGTGGAATATTTAGGAGCGAGGAAATTTCACGACTGGATTTGTTGCACAGGTGGCATCCTATGACAGTTCCTCGTTGGAATTCACTGAGCTCCTGAGAGCGGCCCATTCTTTCACAAATGTCGTGTTTCACAGTCTGCATGCCTGAGTGCTTGATTTTATACACCTGTGGCCAGGCCAAGTGATTAGGACACCTGATTCTGATCATTTGAATGGGTGAGCGAATACTTTTGGTAATATAGTGTATATTCATGCAGAAGTGCATTGAGTCTTAAGATGCATCTGCTGTTATCCTGTGTATTTGTGGTGTTTAGATATTGCAAAAAAAAAAAAATGTAAACAAATTAATGTTATAGTCAAAAAAGTGATGTTGTATTTGCCGGAGGCTTTAAGGAAAATCAGTTTCCAGTGGACTTGCTGGCCTTTAAAGTCAGTAAGACAGTAAAACACTGAGCAAAACTCACTTAGTATTCCACTCAGATTATCCCCTCCCCCTCCAGGTCCTGGACCAAGTCCCCTCCCCGAGGCTTCTGGGGCTTCACCTGCACCCCGACAACATCCCCACCTCCTTCTACACCAAGAAAACCAAGGTCGGTGACATTAAAGGGGCATTTCAAAGCACTGGGACATCACACACGTCTCACATTATGATTCAGGCTCCATAGTTTAATAAAAACTCAGTACGATGTGATTGATTGGAATAAGATTTATTTCTGAACCACAGCAGAGGCATTTGCTCGCTGTCATGTAAAGTTTTTAAAAATCCTGTCTTTACAAAATGACAATAATGTCATTTGGATGGACAACTCATGAAACTGAGAGTCTAGAATTTATTCTTAAAAAATGTGTGTGTGTGTGTGTGTGTGTGTGTGTGTGTGTGCGTCCAGATGGTGGTGGTCTTCAGGAACCCTAAAGACACTGCGGTCTCCTACTTTCATTTCTGCAACGGCAACCCGGTGCTGCCGTCGCAGTCCTGGGAAACTTTCTACCCTCAGTTCCTGACAGGAGACGGTGAGCACCGAGAACAAACAAACAAACAAACAAACAAACAAACAAACAAACAAACAAACAAACAAACAAACAAAACGTTTAAAAACCCTGCTGCAAAGGCTTTTATACCGTTTAAATCCCATTATTTTGTGATCAAAATTACAAACCTTTACAAATCCCAA
The DNA here is from genome assembly GCF_902150065.1 of Myripristis murdjan. Lineage (NCBI taxonomy): Eukaryota > Metazoa > Chordata > Actinopteri > Holocentriformes > Holocentridae > Myripristis > Myripristis murdjan. The sequence goes on along the minus strand of NC_043994.1, from coordinate 31,230,759 downwards.
TTGGAAGGCGCAGGCGTTTCCTGGTTTCCAGCAGGTAACTCTGAGTCCAAGGTGGCACTCATGTGCCAGTTAACTCATGAATACAGTAAATACAGTAAATATGATGCTTCACTATGGTGGAGCATGATTCTCTTGTTCTCTTCAGCCAGTTTGGCAAGAACTGCTTCATGGCAATATAAATAAGAAGAAGAGGAGGAAGAAGAAGAAGAATAGTGATTAAAAAAATGCACAATTGGAACCAGAAAGGCTCCAAAACACCAATTTAATTGCTAGCAAGTGGCCGATCCCACCAGCCTGTCCAGAAAAGCTGTGAACTGTGAAAACCACCAGCACCTCGTTTGGAAAACAGATGTTGGATCGAAAAGGAAAAGTTGTTTTCCAAAATGTTTATTCCCAGGACATTTTAAATGAGACACTTTTACTTTTTACTGCAGCAGATTTTTACTGCACTACTTCTACTTGTACTGCAGTCACATACCAGCAGAGGAACAGTACTTCTACTTCTACTGCAGTCACATACCAGCAGAGGAACAGTACTTCTACTTGTACTGCAGTCACATACCAGCAGAGGAACAGTACTTCTACTTCTACTGCAGTCAGATACCAGCAGAGGAACAGTACTTCTACTTGTACTGCAGTCACATACCAGCAGAGGAACAGTACTTCTACTTGTACTGCAGTCACATACCAGCAGAGGAACAGTACTTCTACTTGTACTGCAGTCACATACCAGCAGAGGAACAGTACTTCTACTTCTACTGCAGTCACATACCAGCAGAGGAACAGTACTTCTACCTGAGGAGCAGTTTGTAGTTCCTCTTTCCACCACTGGAAGACGGACAGTTACTGACTTTGAAAAATAGTACAAGTACAAAATGCTGCTCAGTACCACCGTAATTGTAGCTCCATATTTCCTGTCCTGATCCGTTTGTGTGTGTGTGTGTGTGTGTGTGTGTGTGTGTGTGTCTGCAGTTCCCTGGGGCTCGTACTTTGATCACGCTCTGGCCTGGGATAAGAAGATCGACGACCCCAGCGTCTTGATCGTCACCTACGAGGAGCTCAAACAGGTGGCTCACACACTCCTTTATTTTATTATTATTATTATTTATTCTGTTTTAGTAACTTAGTCGTGAGTTATAATGAAGTGGCTTTCCTTAGGTAATGATGCAATTAATATGAGATGTCAAATAAACACACACAGCTTGTAAGGTTTAGTCCAAACACAAATTTAGCGTCACACTGGAGGAAAATCACACTACACCGCAGTCACATTTTCAGATTTACACAGCTTTTTGATTTTGGTGAGTTCTTTGGTGTCCCCAGCTGTGTGGTCATACCAGACAATTGGACTCGAGTCATAGTGACTCGACTCGAGTCAACTCGAGTCACAAATTTGACGACTTGCGACTCGACTCGGACTTGAGGGTAAAAGACTTGACTTGACTCTGACTCGCAGACAATGACTCCTGACTCGACTCGACTTGAGACAGGCTGGCTCGGACAACTTGTAGCATAAGTTTGTCTTTTTTTTCAACGTGAATATCATATTAGTATAGAGCAGTGCAGGTTCAGACCATTGACTGATTGATTGGAGACAGCCTACTCCCTTTAGTTTTTTCCGCATGTAGCAGAGAGGCACTGCATGCATGTACGCACAGCGCACGCACTCTGATGATCAGTGGAGGAGCCAGAGACACAGCCGCGCTGCTGTTATTTGGAATCATGGAAACTGCAGGCAGTTCTTTAGTTTCCAAAGTAATCCAGTTTGCTTATAAAAACTTCCAATCTGATGGAAAACAGAAACGCAGAAACGCTCAGTGTGCATGTGTGTGCGTGTGCATGTGTGTGGGGATTCTATATGGATGCGTAGCACAAGCTGTGTCACTCACCACTGTTGCGATCGCTGATGTAGCCACTGTGACTGTATAAATTATATCCACCATGGCAACAGCAAGCCCTCGTCTTCCATCACTTTCAAACATCGCAACTTTTCATAAGACATAATCAGGCGTCAGCAAGGTTAAAAAAATTAAGTCGTTTCACCTGCACCTGCACCACCAGGAAAAAACATTACAACACCTGCACCGGCACCGTACGAGTCCAAAAGGCAAAGAGACCCTGCGTTCCAATACTCATACTACCATACTATTTAGTAGGGAAAAGAATAATTAGTATGTCCCAATACATACTAAACTACATACTTTGTAAGGGCAGCTGCAGTACATACTAAAAGTAAAAAGTATAAGTATGCGATTTGGAACGCAGGGAAAATTTCCAGCTACAGCAGCGCACTGACATAGATTGTCTATTCAAAAAAGAGGTATCACTTTGGATAGTTTTTTTTTTTTTTTTTTTCTTATCTATGTTATCACATGCATACTACGGCTCATTCATTGGTAGTTGAATTGTTAGGTCTGTTTGATAGGTAATTTACATTTTTAAAACAAATAATAATTTAACATATTGTTAAATTATTTGACTCACGCTTACTGGTAAACATCTACTCCTGCAAGATAATTTATTATGTTCTACAACTTATAAACATACTCTAACACTACATACTGAGTGTTTGAGCATCATATCTCCTCTGGGCTACAAAAGGTGGTCCTAGCCATTTTTATCAGTCTTACAGCCATTTTAATTATCAATATCTATATTAATTTGTTGTCAAATGACACAATATAATACAAGTACTAATGTGTTGCATAACTAGACAGGCATGTAATTCAGTAACAGCTCAAAATGCTTTTTAACAAAACTAACCAAATCAATAAGATCTAATCTAAATCTAAATGATCTAAATGATCAGACCTGTAATGTTGTAATGGACAAATGAAATCAAATAACCTGTGACTCGACTTGACCTGACAGCCTGTGGCTGACTCGACTTGACATAACTTATGACTTGACTTGACTTGACAAACTTGTTACTCGACTCGACTTGACTCGACATAACCTTGTGACTCAACTCGACTTGCTTGCCCACAACAGGAATGACTTGAGACTCGCTTGGGACTCGGATCGGGGTGACTCGTGCAATTGTCTGGGTCATACAGCATCTGATGGCAGTGTGTCTGGGTTCTGGCCAGAGGGGGGCGCCAGCACTGAGAACAGTGACTCGTGGTTGAGGCTGCAGGGGTTTTAAAGACAAATAGATGGTCTGGCACAGCCTCACATACACTAATACGATTTGCTCTGTCAAAACAAGCACTTTAAATTCTGTTTAATGACATTCTGTTTTAATGAAGTGGCTTGCAGCTTTAAATGGCCTCCTGTCTGTGTCCCAGGACCTGAGCGAGGGCGTGCGTCAGATCTCCAGCTTCTTGGGCTTCAGCCTGACGGACCCTCAGATCCAGAAGATCTCAGAGGACAGCACCTTCAAAGCCATGAAGAAGACCTCCGCCAGCTCCCATGGCCGTCTGGGAGATGTAGTCTTCAGGAAAGGTGGGTTCAGCAAGTGTGGGCTGTTTTCTTAAACTTGGGAATCCTCATTTTCTTCATTTTTTTTTTAGCCCCTTTCACTTTGATTTCCCCTTAAATTTCACAAGCTCAGTTTATTTTTTATTTTATGTTCTACAGCATCTCATCGGTATTTTGTATCTGCTCGTCCTGTGCCTCACTGCAGCTCCTGCTGAAGCTGTGAATTGATGAAATTAAACCAAAAATCTGTGTGACTTGAGTGGATAGAAATAAATATATTAAGTACTGATGAAAACTACATGCAAGAGTTCTCAAAACTGAGCTTCATGAACTTCATCAAGGTATCAAGAAAGACTGTCTCAAAAATAAGTGTCTAATGTGACACACAAGATATCCACATTTTTCCACTGGTATTTTGGATTTTAACATAAAGAGTGTGAAGAAATGTGTGTGTAAAATTGTCATGATGTAACTCTGAGGCTAGCTGAGGGGAAATCTGAGGGGAAATGAGGGATTAAAAAGCGAGCTGATGTTGCTGTTGGTGTGCAGGTGAGGTGGGCGACTGGAAGAACCACTTCACAGCAGAGCAGAGCCAGGAGATGGACCGAGCCTTCAGCAAACAGCTGGCAGGAACCAGGCTGGGAGCCCGACTCCACTACCAGCAGCACTGCCAGTAGGACGCAGGGAGGACGCACAGCTTTCACACATCCAAGCCCTGATGCCCTTATGATATTCAGGTTTATCAAGTGATTCTGATGAAATCGACTTTGCATGGGCCATGAAATTCACTTAGTGCCTTTAAATGATCCCTGCTAGCCAGCTTAAATTAGTATTTGCCTCCAAAGTACGGCTGTTAGGCTGCAGGACGTCCCATGTTTGTTTTCAGATTCAGTCTTGCAGGTTTGGTTTCCAGACAGGAGGTGGAGGTGCCTCCTCCGCCTCGTGAGGTAAACCCTTCAGCAGAGGAATTCCCTTCATACTGGCAGCGACCTGTATTCATATTGAATGCTGTTGTGTCGTGTTGTGCAGCTGCTGGGGCTGGAGGCAGACGGAGACTGTAATCTGTTCTTTTCTGTGAATCTGTCACAGAGCATCAGAGGAGAAGACGAGAAGGGTGCAAAGCTTGACCTACAGCGCCATCAAGTGGTGTGCTGGTATATAACACTGTTTTGGGACATACACCTGTATAACAACATATCTCCAGAGACAGATGGAGGAATTTATTGGCGCAATAAAACCGAAGAGTGGAAACATTTTTTCCAACAATGACTGGTGGATTCACTTTTTTTTTTTTGCAAGACAAATTAATGTTAAAATGTGAAACCAGCTCCAAATGAGACTCATTTTCCTCACCAAGTGGCTACAGCCACATTTAAGTTGCATTTGACTGGCCATTGGCAGGGTGACAATGTGATTCCAATATAACTCATCATTACAGGCACTGATCAGACCAAATACTCAGCTTGGAAATACAGAAATTCTGTTGTTTTATTTAAAGACGTTTTCCCAAAACCTTGTGTGTAGTCAAATCTTAAAAGAAAAAACAACAACTATAAAAGACCAAGCAGAAATCTAATGTTTGTTTTGATATATAACAGGTTAGTCAGCAGCTACAGTAAAAGCTGTTTGTCTCTGGTCTGTCCTAAAAAAAAAAACATCTGTTTCAAGAGAAGAAACTGGTTTGTTGCTGCACAAAATAGCAAAAGTCCTGCTTTGAGCTTTACTGGCAAAATGTAAAAATACACCATTTCATCAGTGTTGATCACAAAGTGGAGCTACAACAGCAAAACACACGCAATACATGATAACTGAGATGCTGTGGAACTGATGTTATTTCCCAGATTACTTCAGTATGTTAGAAGGTTTCAACAGTTTCCTGACCACGTGACAAACAATAACTTCAGGTCAAAAAACAAACAGCAGAAATGTGAGCTTTTCATCCAGATTTAGCTAAGCAAGCAACCACTTGAATCACAACATAATAACAATAATAATATTATAATAAACTTGATGTGATCAGTAAAATCTTAAATCAATTCCAAATCAAACAGGGAGCCAGAGGAGAGAAGCAATGTGATGTGATATCGTCTGTTAAAATCAATGAGGAGCCGAGCTGCTGCGTTCTGAACCAGCTGGAGGCGAGAGAGTGACTCTTGGTCGCAAATGTCTGGCAACAGGCTGAACAGAAAATGCGTAAAGAACACGCAATCAAAATGGTGCAGGTCAAAAAAATGTAGAGAAAACCAAACACTTCTCACTGCCTGAGGAGAATTAGACTCTCCTTGTACTTCACATTAGCAGACAAGAGACCAAGGCCACTCTCAGCGAGACTGATACGACGCATATGATTTCTGATTTTGTGTTTTTGAGGTGAAGATAATTTTGTGCCATCCCTCAGCTGAAATCACTGAGACAGTCTCCAGCAGCAGCAGCAGCTAGGCTGTTTGGGTCACCTGCTCTCAGTGGAAGGTAAATCTGTGTGTCGTCTGCACAGAAATGAAGAGAAATCAGAAATCAGAAATCAGAAATTACTTTATTGTCCCCAGGGGAAATTTGTCGTGGACTCCAGTACCTCAGCTGCGAGTACAATACATCACACTCAGAACAACAATTAAAAATACAGAAAAAAAAAAAAAAAAAAAAAAAACACACAAGACATAACAGGTTCGTGCCTGACTTCGCACCAGTCATTATATTGCATCGCCCCACTTGTGCTTAAAAAGTGCATGAGTCCTTAGCACTGCAAATACACTGGTTGAGCCTAAGATACATTAAAATAAATACGATTATAACCAGGGAAACCCATGACAGCATACAACATAGTCAAAAGTCCTCACAGTGAAAAATTGCCCACCAGATGGGGACAAAAGAAGGAAGAAATAGCACCTAACTTATAGCTGGTAATTTATTCAATAGTGCTATGGAAATAGGGAGGAAGGAGAGCTTATATCGATTGTATTTATATCTACTTGCTCTATAACGTCTCCCTGAAGGAAGTACTTCATATGCAGGGTACAAAATATGAGAAGGGTCCTGCAGAATTTTTTTTGCCTGATTTACCACAATGTTCTCAAAGATCAGGTTGAGAGACACATAGTCTTTTTTACCAATGACTTTCAGGGCAACTTTCACCTGCTTTTCAAGCTTAGCTTTGCACTGGACAGTGAGGGGGCCAAACCAGGATGCCATCCCGTATCTAATTAAGCTAACCAGTACAGAAAGTGGTCATGATTTCAGTACTCACTCCAAACAATCTCAATCTCCGGAGGAAGTGCAGTCTTTGAGCCAATTTCGCACACAGTTCATCTACCTGCACATTCCATTTAAGTAAGTTATCAAGATGGATTCCAAGATACTTATAGGAGTCAACCTGTTCAATTACACTGTTACCAATAACAACAGGGACATGGACTGTCACATTCCGTGGATCAAACACCATCTCTTTGGTTTTGTTGGAGTTGAGAATGAGATGGTTCCTTTCACACCAGACATGGAAAGAGTCAATCTCTCTAAAGTAACCAGAGGGGCAGTCATCAGCACGTAACAGACTTAAAATAATGGTGTCATCCGAAAATTTTATGATAAAGTTGTTAGGCTGACTACTTATAAGAGGAGACCCTTTGACACTGAATGATTGGGCCAAGTAGTAGCGTGAGATGGAAAGTAAAGGTATCAAGATATTTAAAGTTGTACTATGTAATTATGAGATATTAAACTCAGAGAGGTGTAAAAAATCCTACAGTTTATATAAAAATATATCATATTGTTTGTAGAAACAGTCTATCCTCAGGGGAAAAATGGGACCCGGGGCACTGACATGTACCAGTTCACTGTTGTCATAATAGCAGGGGACGCAATTTTATTTATGATTGAAAAAGGCATTTTCTAGGCTTTTGATTGATTTTTACAGTGTTCAAACATGATGTTTTTTGAAAAAATGCATGTAAAATAGGGGCTTTGCCAATGTAAAATGTTTGTCAAAACTGCGCAGTCCACCTGTGAGTCACCTGTGCCTCTAGGTGGCAGCATCACCACAGCCATCAGTGCAATGTCTCGACAGACGGCTTGGCTGGATCCCAGCCGCCAACCCAGAGGAGGAAGTTTTATCAAAACAGAAGAAGAAAAAATGGCACACACTTACCAAGACGTAGGTGTCGTGCTCATGCTTCTTCCTGTGCAGGGGCACGTCTGTGGAGGAAACCAGACATCACTCTCAACATGTCATCACAATAACATACTGACAGCCTCCGTGTGCAGGAAACTACAGTTTGTCTACAGTTTGACTACTCACAAAAAGTTAGGGATATTCGGCTTTCGGGTGAAATTTCAGGATGAACCTAAAATGCATTATAACCTTTACAGGTGAACTTAATGTGACCTTCTGTAAACTTTTGAATGCACATGTCCAACTGTTCAGTGTTTCAGTACTTTTTGCACAAGTTGCTGTTCTCTAACAAGGAGTTTAACGGCAAAATTCACATCAGGTGTTTGATGCTCCAGCTCATCGAGGTCGTATCATTAGGGAACGGCTGCTGGAGACTGGGGTACCTCAAATGGAGTGGCCTGCACTTTCTCAGACCTGAATCCCATAGAAAACCTATGGGATCAGCTGAGTCGCCGTGTAGAGGCTCGGAGCTCTGTACCCCAGAACCTCAATGTCCTGAGGGCCGCCCTTCAAGAAGAGTGGGATGCCATGCCTCAGCAGACAATAAGTCGACTTGTGAACAGCATGAGACGTCGCTGTCAAGCTGTAATTGATGCTCAAGGGCACATGACAAGTTATTGACACTGACATTTTTTGTTGTGGTGTATCCACCACTGTTGTTGGCTTTTGTTTCAAGAAATTGTTTGAGATGAGGAAATCACCAGTGCATGCTTCTACTTAAATGCCCTACTTTCATGATATCATATCACTGTAGCGTGAACATTTTACATTTTCCATAAATTTCACCCAAAAGCCAAATATCCCTAACTTTTTGTGAGTAGTGTATTTCTCCGGTCAGTTTTTTTTAATCTTATTTTATTTTTTGGTTTATTTAACTCAAATCAATTTAATTTATATAGTATCAAATCATAAGAGAAGGTATTGTTATGAGATGTGACAGAGGATCAAGTGGAGGGACCGCCACACAACACGGAGTTTGTTTTATTGTTGTTTTCCTTGACAGCAGCCTGGCCGGAGGAGCTGCTGCCCCATGAGTCCCAGTCTGTCTGGGGGGTGGAAACTGTCAGGGATCAGACTTTCCTTCAGAGATGGTGCGGTGGTTTCTCACCTGGTCCCCAACAAATTTTAATTGATCATGAACCGAAATATTCCCATGAACAAGCACTTGGCGCCACTGGCCAGAAAAGAGAAAAACCTCAAGCAGAACGAGGCAGGCAGCCACTGACCTCAACTGGATGGATAAAGAGAAAAGGAGGAAAAACAGGAGGAAAGAACACAGTACAATGCAAGTTTCTCATACAGATGTATATTAATTTTAACGGTTAATAAAAACCACAGTGATAATACTGATGATTCTGTGGAGAGACTGCTGGGGCTAGATGTTCAAGTTCGATGCCCGCTGTGGGTGCAGTTAAAACAGTGGGTGGGTTTATTTACACTCAGAGAGAAGCCAGTTGAGTGTAATAATGAGAAAAGCAGTGCTAAGGCATCAATCCTCATCAAATATTAAAAACAATTAATTACTTTATCCTCACTAACATCTGGGCTTGAAAAAAAAACAAAACTGTTAATTGATACTTCAAGGTTTCCAAAAGTCTTCATACAGAATGGCTCAGCTTGGTTCATTTTGTGGTCAGAATGCACAAAAACCACCACAAACACTGCCCAAATCAACTTATTCTTCATTTATTCTTTATTTGTTAATGTATTTGACTTATAAATACACTAACAACGCACTTTATGTCAGTACAGCCGTTTTATGACCAGCTGTTGAAGTAGTTTTCTCTATTGTAGAGCCTCGTTTTACTTATTACTTTGTCCTTTAGCTGATAATTTATGAAACGTACATTTTGCTTATATTATTAACAAAATGGCATGGAGTGTCCTCAGTTTATTACCCAGCTATATGTAAAAGCCTTCCTCACACATTCAGCCTGCCAGAGGAAGACATTTGTATAGACGTTTGTGTGTAACTGTCTACTCAAATGTTTGACAGTCTAAAACTGTTCATGAATACTTCAGGAAAATATCTTTTTCATAAAGCAGTGAGGCTCTCCTCCCTGCCTGTTGCTGCTGTTCTTTGTTTGGCTTCAGCCCTTTGAGCCTCCACCTGTTTACCTTTTGCCTTTTCCGCCTTTTTAAAAGTGTAAATTTCAGTTTCAAGATTGTTTCCAGGGTAAACTGTTGTTTCTTAATTTCTTTCATCATTTCCATCACTTCTCTCTCTCTCTCTCTCTCTCTCTCTCCCTCTCTCTCTCAGTGTCTCTCGCTCGCAGCTCAGCAGACAGCTCAGTGTCTGTCTCACTGATCTGCTGTTTGTTTTCTTGTTTTTTTACTTTTGCATCAGAGGAAACTTGAGGCTTTCCTCTCTGAGCAGGTTTGTCACCTGTCAGGATGGACGGCGACTCGGCTAAAAACACTTTCGGGGCCGCGGTGAGGTCCAAGGCGCAGGCGGCGCAGGAGGTGAAGGACGAGGATAAGCTGTACAGGTATAAGGGAGTGCTGTACCCCCGCGTCCCGTGTCCCGAGGAGAACCTGAAGGCTCTGGAGAGCGTGGAGGCCAGAGAGGACGACATCCTGCTGGTGGCTTATCCCAAATGCGGTGAGTGACCGGGACACAGTCACAAACTCCTCATGTGGGAGATGTGTACCTGATGACCTGCCTGATAGTTTGTGTAAGCTTTCCTAACACTCACTGGGCTTGTGTGAGCGTGTTTATTGCACAGCTGAATTCACACTTTGGTCGAATTTCACACGCACATTTTCCTTTTTCATAACTATAAGTTAACATGTTCATTTCTGTTAAACTTTATTGCTGAAGTTTTATAAATCAGTACAGTATGACGCTGGCGTTTCTCACAACAGCCCAGCTCCCTCTCTGAAATTCTCTCCCTCCAATTTTCACTGGACACATTTAACTGTGGTTAAAAAAAAAAAAAAAAAAAAAAGCTTGAAGTCCAAAATTCATTGAACACACTGAGCTGAAGGTGACGCAGAGTGGGGTCAGAGTCTCAGGGAGTCCCCTAACATTTAGTTACTCCACACTGATACTGATTTTGTTGCAGTAGTACATCATATTCATATTTCCATCAAGGGTTTGTGCAATATTTCAGCTTTTCATTTGTTATGGTGTAGATACTCTTTCCTTCCATTCCCTGACATTTTGACACTCTTTTTGAATTACTGTTCAGTTCCCCCGAGGCCAAATATACTAAATATGAATGCATTTTGAATGTGTGTGTGTGTGTGTGTGTGTGTGTGTGCAGGTTTTAACTGGATGGTGGGGGTGCTGAGGAAGATCCGGGCCATAGAAACGAGGTCTGAGCCAGAGTCCAGGATGAGTTCGCTGATGGAGTTCTTGGGGCCGGACATGTTACAGGTGCCTGCTGATGCTGTGTGTGTGTGTGTGTGTGTGTGTGTGTGTGTGTGTGTGTGCTTACATAGACTGACAATGGAGACATGGCCATTACACATATGTAGGTGGATGTACACAAATGCTACACATGCCACACACACCACACATCACACTCCCACAGATACAAACTATTAACACAACTGACCCCCCTCACACACACACACATACACACACGCACACACACACACACACACACACACACACACACACACAGGTCCTGGACCGAGCCCCCTCGCCGAGGCTTCTGGGAACACACCTGCACCCCGACAACATCCCCGCCTCCTTCTACACCAAGAAAACCAAGGTCAGTGACATTAAAGGGGCATTTCAAAGACATACACTATATTGCCAAAAGTATTCGCTCGGCTGCCTTCACACACATATGAACATGAGTGACATCCCATTCTTAAACCATAGGATTTAATATGATGTGGGCCCATCCTTTGCAGCTAGAACAGCTTCAACTCTTCTAGGAAGGCTTTCCACAAGGTTTAGGAGTGTGTTTATGGGAATTTTTGACCATTCTTCCAGAAGTGCATTTGTGAGGTCACACACTGATGTTGGACAAGAAGGCCTGGCTCGCAGTCTCCGCTCTAATTCATCCCAAAGGTGTTCTCTCGGGTTGAGGTCAGGACTCTGTGCAGGCCAGTCAAGTTCTTCCACACCAAACTCGCTTATCCATGTCTTTATGGACCTTGCTTTGTGCACTGGTGCGCAGTCGTGTTGGAACAGGAAGGGCCATCTCCAAACTGGTCCCACAAGGTTGGGAGCATGAAATTGTCCAAAATGTCTTTGTATGCTGAAGCATTAAGAGTTCCTTTCACTGGAACTAAGGGGCCGAGCCCAACGTCCGAAAAACAACCCCACACCATAATCCCCCCTCCACCAAACTTTACACTTGGCACAATGCAGTCAGACAAGTACCGTTCTCTTGGCAACCACCAAACCCAGACTCGTCCATCAGATTGCCAGACGGAGAAGCGTGACTCGTCACTCCAGAGAACGTGTCTCCACTGCTCTAGAGGCCAGTGGCGGTGTGCTTTACACCGCTGCATCCGATGCTTTGCATTGTGCTTGGTGATGTAAGGCTTGGATGCAGCTGCTCGGCCATGGAAACCCATTCCATGAAGCTCTCTACGCACTGCTCTTGAGCTAATCTGAAGATCACATGAAGTTTAAAGGTCTCAAGCTATTGACTCTGCAGAAAGTTGGCGTCCTCTGCGCACTATGCGTCTCAGCATCCGCTGACCCCGCTCTGTGATTTTACGTGGCCTACCACTCCGTGGCTGAGTTGCTGTCGTTCCCAATCGCTTCTACTTTGTTATAGTACCACTAACAGTTGATTGTGGAATATTTAGTAGCGAGGAAGTTTCACAACTGGACTTACTGCACAGGTGGCATCCTATTACATTACTATTACAGCACCATGCTGGAATTCACTGAGCTCCTGAGAGCGACCCATTCTTTCACAAATGTTTGTAGAAGTAGTCTGCATGCCTAGGTGCTTGATTTTATACACCTGTGGTCATGGAAGTGATTGGAACACCTGAATTCAATGATTTGGATAGATGAGCGAATACTTTTGGCAATATAGTGTATCTTGTCTCAGAGTGACGCAGAAAAATTTATCCACGCCTTCGTTACCTCTAGGTTAGACTACTGTAACTCCTTATTATCAGGTTGTACCAGCAAGTCGTTAAAGACTCTCCAGCTGGTCCAAAACGCTGCTGCACGTGTGCTGACTAGAACTAGGAGAAGAGATCATATTACTCCAATATTGGCTTCTTTACATTGGTTACCTGTAGAATCTAGAATAGAATTTAAAACTCTTCTCCTCACCTATAAAGCTCTTAATGGGCAGGCACCATCTGATCTGAAAGAGCTCATAGTTCCTTATCACCCTGCCAGAGCTCTGCGCTCCCAAAATGCAGGTTTATTGGTGGTTCCCAAAATCTCTAAAACTAGATCGGGAGGCAGATCCTTCCAATTCCAGGCTCCCCGTTTGTGGAACAATCTTCCTATCTCAGTACGGAGGGCAGATTCACTCTCTATCTTTAAGAGTAGACTTAAAACTTTCCTTTTTGACAAAGCTTATAGTTAGGGTCGGCCCAGGTTGCCCTGGACCAGCCCTTAGTTATGCTGCTATAGGCCTAGACTGTCGGGGGACTTCATATCATGCTCTGAGCACTTTCCTCTCTTCTAATCTTCCTCTCCCCTTTTCCTTTCTTCTTCTTCCTGTCCCCCCCATACCCCTTTTTTTTGTGCATGCTTGTTCCAGAGTCCACTGCCCCTTTGCTTTCGTTGTGCTTTTTGTGTCTTGTCCAGGTCAAACTGTCCTGCTCATCCTGGAAGGTCATCCAGCTGCAGATGAGATGGCTAGATGCTGCGTGTCACTTCCATCTAGATTACCTGTTCAGGATACCCTGATGTTTCTGTTGTTGTCTGCTGTCCCAGTTTGTCCCAGTTTGTCCCTATCTCCCTGTCTCTGTCTCCTTGTCTCTCTCTCTCCCCTCCCACCCAGCCGGTAGAGGTAGATGACCGCCCACCCTGAGTCTGGTTCTACCTGAGGGTTCTTCCCGTTAAAGGGGAGTTTTACCTTGCCACTGTCGCCAAGAGCCAAGAGCTCAGGAGGGAATCTGTTGGGTTTTTTGTTTCTCTACTATAATTTGTAGAGCGTGGTCTTTACCTGCTCTGCCTGTAAAGCGTCATGAGATAACTTCTGTTGTGATTTGACGCTATATAAATAAAGTTTGATTGATTGATTGATTGATTGATTTGCCATCACATTTTTCATTTTTCAGCTTCATTTTCCTAAATCACCAAATCCCCCACTAAATCCTCAAATCCCCACCATAATAAAGCTTAATAATTATTCCTTTATTTGTTCAGTCATTCTTTCTGTGCCCTCCATGTTTCTCTTTCTTTCTGTCTAGTCTCCCTGTGTCTTCACATAATTGTGTTTGTGCATACATATCTGATTGTGTGTGTGTGTGTGTGTGTGTGTGTGTGCCTCTCTGTATCCAGATGCTGGTGATCTTCAGAAACCCAAAAGACACTCTGGTCTCTTTCTATCATTTCTCTAACAACAGCCTGGTTCTGCAGTCCGGACTGTCCTGGGACACGTTCTTCTCCCAGTTCCTGATGGGAGACGGTGAGCACCGGTCATGGTTGAAAAAGTCCACACACACTGTTGTTCACACACAAAGTTCACACACTGCTGACAAGAAACTCCATAGTACACAGAGCAAACACACTGGGGAAATAATCACTGTAGAAAGTGTCAGAGTGGGGAGTTAAAATAGGCCACATGGGCTGATACCTCAGCAGACTATTTGTACAATCTCTTCAGTGTGTGTGTGTGTGTGTGTGTGTGTGTGTGTGTGTGTGTGTGTGTGTGTGTGTGTGTGTCTGCAGTTCCTTGGGGTTCGTACTTTGATCACGCTCTGGCCTGGGAGAAGAGGATCGACGACGCCAGCGTCATGATCGTCACCTACGAGGAGCTCAAACAGGTCCTTCACACACTCCTTTATGAAGTGTGTTTAACTCACAGTGATATGTCCACTGTGTTAAAGTGGCACACCCACTTATTTATTCTCTTCATCTCATGAGAGACATAAGGCGTCGATAATTTCCCTCCACTGCCCCGCGGTCCTCCGTGCCTCGCCTCCTCCAGCTCTGCCTCCCTTACCTTTTCACCAGGTGATACCAGACCAGCCTCGCCTCCTTTTCCCAGCTTACGTTCATCAAAACATTATTTCTTCGCTCGTGTCTCCCTGAAGAGTTCCTCATCCAATATCTTATTGGACCACAACATATGACAGATCTTTAGAAGACAGCTGTTGTTTTATTAGGGCTGGGCCACATGAACAGAATCAAATATCACAGTATTTTTGACCTAATACCTCTATATCGACATTGTGATGATGTTGTAGAGAGGATCGGGGGACTTTCAAAATAATTACAGAGTGATATTTTTGTTTGTTTAGGCTTAGGATTAAGAAAAAAGCTATACTGACAGCTTAATGTTTAACAAAGACTGACACTTGTGCAGGTATGACTGGCCAATATTATCTGAATATTAAATTTTGTTGAGCCTGGATTTGAACTTAGGTCTCCCACGCAAACGTAACATTTTTTTTTTTTTTTTTTTTTGCCAGTTTGCCCCCCCACCAGCCGTGTTTGTAGAGGTTTTCACTCACTTAATACGACACCAGTGTTGTTCTCAACACGACCACTAGAGGTTGCTAAATTTTTAAACATAACTACAGCTCCTAAGAACCTGCTGTCCATATACTTCAGATATCACCTGTTGCTGAAATATTTTTTGCTGTTATTAATTGCTGACCTAATTTAATGTTTATTTGAGATGTTGCATGCTCTTTTTAACAGAGATGCTTATGTTAAATGGCATTTTGTTATGCAGTGATTTTGTACCTGCTGGGGGCCTCATGACAAAATTTGCTAGGGGGCCCAGTTTGGCCAGGGGCCGCTCTGATATCTAATGAGTTTCAGTCCTCACTCCCCTCTGTGTCCCAGGACCTGAGCGAGGGCGTCCGTCAGATCTCCAGCTTCTTGGGCTTCAGCCTGACGGACGCTCAGATCCAGAAGATCTCAGAGGACAGCACCTTCAAAGCCATGAAGGAGAGCTCCGCCCACTCCCATGGCACTCTGGGAAGTATATTCTTCAGGAAAGGTGGGTTCAGCAAGTGTTGACTGTTTTTTTTTTAAGTTGTCAAGCCTCATTTTCTTCATTTTCCAGCCCCTTTCACCTTGTTTTTCCCTTAAATAAACCTCAAGTCCAACTCTGCAAAATCACATTGGTATTTTGTTTCCCCATGCCTCAGTGAAGCTCCTGCTAAAGATATTGCCTTTATTGAGTGAAATACTCAGTAAAGGCAATTATGAATTACATGAAATTAAAACAATCTCTGTGTCTTGTCTGCATAGAAATAAACATAGAAAATAGTGGGATAATTAAAGGAAAAATACATGCAAATGGAATTTCATAATTTCTGCAAACTGTGTTGGAAAATTTTGGGGTTTAACATAGAGAGGGAGGAGAAATATGATGAAATTTTCATGATGTATGGAAATAATATGTTCCTCTAACTCTGAGGCTAGATAAGGGGAAATTTGAGGGGAAATGAGAGATTAAAAAGCGAGCTGATGTTGCTGTTGGTGTGCAGGCGAGGTGGGCGACTGGAGGAACCACTTCACAGCAGAGCAGAGCCAGGAGATGGACCGAGCCTTCAGCAAACAGCTGGCAGGAACCAGGCTGGGAGCCCGACTCCACTACCAGCAGCACTGCCAGTAGGACGCAGGGAGGACGCACAGCTTCCACACATCACGTACCGCCAAGATGGTTTTTTCTCCTTAAACAAATCTAAAATAAAATCTGAAAATGTGAAGTCGGGGTTGTCAGACTTTTTAAAGCTAAGCGTTTGTCAAAAAGTAGTTTAGCTCAATGGGATATGTACTATTGCTGATTTATATGATGAGAGTGTGTTTATGTCATACTCTGACGTGATAAGAAAATATAATCTTGAGAGGAATGTCCAATTTTTCAACCTTTCTGGAGGAAGATTTTGGAATATTTGAGTAACTGGCTGGGAAAGAAATTACCACTATCCCTATCTCCAAGATTATGTCTATGAGGGAACAAAACCCAAATAAAAAACATATCAAGTGGAGGATTCTCAGTCATCATGGCAGGAATCATAGTGGCTGCTGGGACAATACTTAGATACTGGACCAAACCTCCAGAATTAAAAGAATGCGTAAACATCATGATAAAAAGGAAATCTAAAATATAAACATGTGTGCGTTAGAAATTTATATAAAAAAAAAGTGTATGCATTACGAATAAATATATGCACAAATCTGACAATAATATTACAACAGTATATACAGAAATAAGAAACTGAGATTATTATCCATCATTATGGTGAGTTCTATTGCTTATTCGTGTCATTTTTGGCTGTATAACACGTGTGCAGTCCAGTTTTGTATCAGTTGTATCAAAGGTATGTGCAAAATTAAATGCATTAAGTCTCAATGTGTGCATTAATCCTACAAAATATTACAACAATAAACACAGACATAAGAAATTGAGCATATGTTCAAAAAACATATGACATTATGAGAAACGATGGTTTAACAGGCATCTAAAAATGAGTTTATTATTCTTACACACATTTTTAATGGATCCTCCAAGTCCCTCCCTTCTCTAAAATGACACAGTTTTGGTGGCAGCACAAAGCTCAAGCAGCCGTGTTATTTCTAACGCAGGCACCCCGCTGGGCCTGCTGGTGGCGCTAGAGGGAAGCTCACAGAGTCAAGCAAAGTTGCCAGGTTTCATCCTCCAAGCTTGTAGAGTTTGTTGTTATGTTTTTGGACTAAGCCGCCCCCCTCAGCTCCAGCGCGGGGCAGATGTTTCTGGAAGGAAGTCGTGTGGCTCCGGTGGTTATTTCCTGGGATCTCTGCTGCCATCTGCTGCTCAAAATGTGGAACTGCAGCTGCAGATTTAGGAAACTGGATTGAGCATAAATCCATTACCTGTTTGCTCATTTCTATGGTGATGGATGGACACGTTGTATTACAGTGTTTTTCAAGGTGGGGTCCGGGGACCACCAGGTGACCTTGCGGGGCTTCCAGGAGGTCCTCTGCAAAATTAGTTTAATCTAAAGTCAGAGTGAGCAGGATTTTCTTAAAAAAAAACAAAAATAATCCTCTGCATTATGACTGTGAGCCACTAGCAGTGTGTGTTGGTGTGTGTGTGTGTGTGTGTGTGTGTGTGTGTGTGTGTGTGTGTGTGTTGGTGTGTGTCTGCCCTCAGCCTGGATTTTCTTGTTTTGCTGTGCTCAGGACTCTTCTGGGTTAGGGTTAGGGTTAGGGTTAGGGTTGGGTCCCAGCCAATCACAGCGCAGCATGGTGCTAGATCGATACCACGACAGCCAATGGAGAGCGACAAAAATCAAATTTCGTTCCACAACGAAAGTGAACCTGGGGTTGAGCTTTCACCTGCTGGTGAGCACTGAGGGAGAGGAGGATGAAGAGCGACGCCACGCTGGCCTGTTTCCTGTTGGACAGGAAGTTTTTTTCCTACGACGACGATGGAATGATGTAATATTCATTTTGTCACCATCCTATGAAAGGAAAACTCGCTGCTGGTGGTTAGCTTCTGGAGGGAGGAGGAGCCAGCTTTGTTTTGTTTACAAACCACAACAACAAACCCTGCTCACCCTGCCTTTACCTGGAATCTAACTCACTCAGTCACAGTGTAAACCTGACGGTAAAACCAGAGTCTCACCTCTTTGAATCCACTGCCTCTGGAGTTTAAGTACAACATCAAGGCAATTTCATAATTAACACAAACCAAAATATCTTTTCACGCCAGAGTCTGCAGGATAAGATCACTTCTAGCTGAAGGTCCAGAGGATGGAAAAGTAAAAACACAAAACAAGAAACGAGCTTGTCAAGTGGCACAGTGGTGAGGCCCCGGGCTGGACGAGCGGCACCCAGAGAGACAGAGAGAGAGAGAGAGAGAGAGAGAGAGGGAGAGGGAGAGGAGGAGAAAAGAGAAAGATGGAGTAAAAAGGAAAATGCTCGTGAGAAAGGGAAAGGGCGAGAGACATAAGAAGAGAGTGAGTGAGGACGGGGAGAGCAAGAGAACGAGAGCTCATGAGGGAAGTGAGTGTGTGTGTGCGTGTGCGTGTGTGTGTGTGTCTGTGTGTGTGTGTGTGTGTGTAACCCTATCCTCTCCATATGGCCTCCAGCCTTGAGATCCTTTCCCTTTTCAACATCTGCTAAGTTTTAGGTAAATGACTCTGTGCAACATGAACATTACTGAGCCTCAGCGCTGCTCATTACACCACAGAGCTGCTGTTTTTTTTTCTTTATGATGAACGAGGCAAAAATCTGCCTCCGTCACCGGCCTGAGCGCTGCAGAGCTGTGTGTACATGCAAATGAAGCAGCTGAAACGCTAATGATGGTGTGTCTGTAGATTTATTCAGAAAAGCAAAAGTTAAAATTGTGATAAAGTAGATTACTGCAGGCGTGTTTCCATCAAGCCACTTTTTATGCAGTTTGAAAATGGAAAATGGTGGAAATCTGTCCCCAGACGCTACAACTTTTTAAGCAAATGGCAAAAATCTCAATTTTAACAAGTCATTTAGTCTCAAATCTTATTTTTTTTTTTTTTCAAATGGGTGAAAAAATCTGCCGGTGGGATGAGATAATCCTGCTCATTTCCAATGCAGTTTCACTTGTTTCATTGATTTTTAAGGCAAGTAGTTTAATATGTAGAAAAACAAGGCAGAAAAAAATAAATCAGATAGATAAATATTGAGAAAATGACATTTGATTCAAGAAAAGTTTTGGTCACAAATTGACCAGCGTCAGAAACAGGTGGGATTATCTCATCCCACTGGCAGATTAGTATCTTATTTGTTCAAAACAACAGATTTGAACTGTGAGGATGAGACTGAAGGATATCTTTGAATATGCACACTCCCAACCAACCGGCAAAATCTGATGTAGCCTGACTGTCGGCTGTGGGCATTTCCACTGTTTCCTGTGTCGTCTCGTGGAAAATATGAACAGAATTTGCCAGAAATTTCAAAATAAAGTCTTTCCTTCAGAGATTCACCAGCTGAGCTATATTTTGTTCTGTTAAATAAAGTGCATGAACCTGTTACAATTGGCCGTATAGTTCAATGTTTCTTGCATTATCCAATGTATTACATAGTTCAGGGCAGCTTGGCTGCTAAGCAGAGGACAGACACAGCAGGAGCCAGATGTGCTTTCTCTATCTTGTTATTTAGGTCTGTTGCATTAGATACACGCCCAGTCAACATTCACACACATAGCATCACACATTCTAGAAACAAGGCATGGACAGTGGTTGGCCTGTCCATGTCCGGGTAACTGGCCAATTATTCTCGGTTGCGTTTAAGTCCAAACTATGTACGGGGCAGGCCCAGCCCAAGAACATAAATGTGTATCATTTCCTGATATCGGGGCTCTTTCTGACTGAGATCCTGCGGGAGCTCTGTCACACTGAGACCAGCGCTGCCTTGCTTTATATGTGACCATAATAAATATTGCATCAGAAAATTGAAGACTGACTCCGGTCTGTTCTTGGGCTTTCAACAAAAGAATCGGGAGCTAACAAACCTAAACCTTTGCTAATTGAATTTGTTTTCATGCATCACTAACAAATGGGGAAACAGGCTGACAGATCAATGTGATTGGTTAATGTTCTTCATGGCTGTTCAACACAACGTTATGAGAACTGGAATAATCTGACCGTTTCTCCAGAGATTAGCAATTTGCTCGCAAACCCTGACACTGGTTCACATATTTTAATGGAACAAAATGTGATGTAATTTTTTTTTCCATGGGGATGTGGAGCTACACAGCGGACAGTGGAGATGCTAAAACTAAAATGAGAAAAATAAAAATTATTTACAACGATGATTTCTGCTTGTAGGTTTTATTGTGAATGTGACTCACTTTGTGGCAGCTGCATGCAGCTGATTTGTGTGTGTGTGTGTGTGTGTGTTTAAGGGTGTGTGTGTTTAAGGGGTGTCTGTATTCAGTCAGTCAGTCGGTACCTCCCATCTGGTGAACTTTGTGCAGACATCTGCCATCGGTCACCACACACACACACACACACACGCACACACACACACACACACACACACACATACTTCCGCAAACAAATCAGGAAACCTTGCCTGAGCTCATAAATCAGTGTGCAAGTGCTTTCCTTTGTGTGTGTGTGTGTGTGTGTGTGTGTGTGTGTGTGTGTGTGTGCATGAATCTTAAGTGGGAGGGTTCTGGTTCCTCCCCCTGTTGGTATTACAACTACTATAACACACGCATACACACACACACACACACGCCTTTTTTCCCTTTTCCCACCCCTCTCTCTCTCTCTCTCTCTCCCTCTCTCTCTCAGTGTCTCTCGCTCGCAGCTCAGCAGTCAGCTCAGTGTCTGTCTCACTGATCTGCTGTTTGTTTTCTTGTTTTTTTACTTTTGCATCAGAGGAAACTTGAGGCTTTCCTCTCTGAGCAGGTTCTTCACCCGTCAGGATGGACGGCGACTCGGCTAAAAACACTTTTGGGGCCGCGATAAGGTCCAAGGCGCAGGCGGCGCAGGAGGTGAAGGACGAGGAGAAGCTGTACAGGTATAAGGGAGTGCTGTACCCCCGCATCCTGTGTCCCGAGGAGAACCTGAAGGCTCTGGAGAGCGTGGAGGCCAGAGAGGACGACATCCTGCTGGCGGCTTATCCCAAATGTGGTGAGTGACCAGGACACAGTCACAAACTCCTCATGATGACGCAGCTTTCACCGTCAGAAGAATTGGAATAACAGCTCTGGGGATGACAGAAGTGAAAGTTATAAGTCCCTCTGGGCTCACAGGCATAACTGCATCTGTAGCAAAGCTGCTGTGACCTCTGACCTCTGACCTCCTCACTGCTGGCTGGGATGCTGGAGCTCAGGCTCATTTGACCTCAGCGGAAGTCAAAGAGCAGAAGTTAATGCCTAATATAGAAACGTGCAACTAAAACCTGCAACAATGATAATAAAAACTCTTAAATTGCTGTTAAAAAGTGATCAAGTAAGCCTCAGAGGTGTGAGCAATCCATTGTGTCTTACTGTTATTTTCCAGCAGCTGCAGGGGAGAAATTATGGAAAATTTTGCCTATAGCCGGTGACAGTCTGCTCATCTTAGAATTTTTAAGTCGATAAAAAAATGCTTTTTTAAAATAGTGTTTTCTCTTTTGTCTCTGCTTCATAATCAAGTGATTTATTTGGCTTCATTGCAAACTGCAAAATCGCAAAACTGAATGCATGAGGAGAAACTGCATGCATGTAGGATAAACAAGAAATCAAAGAGTCTTTTTTTTTTTTTTTTTTTTTTTTAATTTGCCGCAATGAAGACGTCTTTATTGCTCCGGTTAGACTTCCCTTTGTAAAGTGCCTCTGCTCCGCCTCCTCCGGCTTCTTTCCCCTTCTTCTTTTCTTTGGAGGTTGCATGCTGCTGTGCACACTGTGACCAGCGCTCGCCACAAACATCTGCTCGCTGCTGCTAAAAAAAGAGAGTGCTGGACGCAGGAGCCCGCCCGGCCCGTACAAACGTCCACGGCAGTCAAGTCGTTGTAACTCCGAGTCATAAAAGAGTCATGTGGTTTTTAAATTGAAGCTGCAGTGGCTGATAGTCATCAGACGAAATCCCACCAACTGAGATGCTGCAGATTCCTCCTTTCTGTCCACAGATTAAATATTAGCGTCGATACAAACTCGTGGGAAATCTTTTTCACATGCAAAACGTTGAGCTGAATTTAAGAGTGAAATGTAAAAGTGTCTGAGAAAACTGGACTCATTTTTCACTTCCTTTGGCTTCATTTGGCATCAAACAGCTTCACTGATGCCCCCCTGCAGGAGATATGGCTATAATACTACTACTACTAATAAAAATGATTAGAATAATAAACTCTATTTGCATTGCGCTTATTCACACAATCCTAAACACAAGCCAAGTGAGTCAATTATCCAAAATGTCTGATGTGGATCCAGCATCTGACGTGTAACTTCAGTCTGCGAGCTGAGCTTCTGACGTTCCCTTTTGATCAAACTTGTTAAGAACTTGCTCGACTTGACTGACGGGGATGTTTTAGTCTTAAAGCGACACACCCCCTCGGGTCCGCAGCGGGACGGGACGGTGGCCCTGCACGCGGCCGTGGGGGTGGAAGAGAACGCTGTGAGCTGCGGGAATGTGACAGGTTTTCTTTGGGGCGTGTGTTGACTTTGGGAGGCTTTGTCCCGGCTCGCTGCTGGAGGAGGAGAGGGAGGGCAACCCGATCCAGTCGGAGGAGCGGACCCCTTCACCCCCCCTGCCCCGCAGCTCAACACACAGGGGCCCATATGGCCAGGGGCCCGCATGGGGATGGAGCGTGAGAGGAAAACTGTGTGTGTTAATGTTACATGCAGTTACATCAGAGATACTCATCAGGTTGCGGAATTAAAAAAAAAAAAAAAAAAAAAAGATAAAAGGATAAATAAAAAGGATAAAACGATAAAAGACCTACCTGACATCTCAAAGATAAGGAGGCAGCACGCACGGCTGGCCTAACCTTTACCCTCACCTTTACCTCTACCTGTTTTACTTTCACAAGCTCATATTTACGGCTCGCTGCAGGGCTACTTTTCTGGCCTTGGATTCTGTTGCTGTTTGTTCCGCTGCCAGGATTTATAACCACCATTTGCCTCATCTCACTGCCATAAAAAATTTACAATCATTTACAATCCATGTTTCACCACAGGACACTGTCAGTCCTTCATTCACTTGACATTAAAAAATCGACTGACAGATCAGGGAGGGGGAATCTGTTCTCCATTATCCAGACTGAGCCTTTAACAGTCCACCATACATAACACAGTGGGTTGTATACAGAATGTACAACTGCTGGCTGATTCCTTTACTGTCTGTTGCT
Source organism: Myripristis murdjan (assembly GCF_902150065.1). Taxonomy (NCBI): domain Eukaryota; kingdom Metazoa; phylum Chordata; class Actinopteri; order Holocentriformes; family Holocentridae; genus Myripristis; species Myripristis murdjan. The sequence goes on along the minus strand of NC_043994.1, from coordinate 31,207,258 downwards.
TGATGGCTGTTGGTTTCCATCGAGGGAAACAACATAAAAGACTCACGTACGGGTTCAAAGTACAAGTCCGAGTTTTTTTATTGCCGTAATCATGAGTGAAATAAAAAGCTAATAGAAAGGTAGCTATGGCAGATGGAATGGGGGGCGGGGGTGGGGTGGGGGGGGGTAACATTGGATAACTTTAACCTGAAGTGAATAAATAAATCTAAAATAGATAAATCTGTGTCACAAAGCAGCTTATCAATTAACAAACAATCTATTTCCACAAAAAATCTGTTCCTTAAAAAAGTAACTAGGCTACAAATGAAAACGAGACTTTTTGCTTGTCCACCCCGAAAAATATAGGGGAGCGCGGGGTAGAAACTAACGTGGGGTCAGTTGTAACACTGACTTTTAAGGTAGTTGCACAAGGTTAACCAGCAAGTGCTTCTGGTTAGTTCGTCACATGATCTTAAGAGAGCCCAGCGCGAATTTTGGGGGGAATTGGCTGCATTTTTGAGGAGATACATGTAAAAGTGTGTTTTACCACCAAGTAAGTGAATTTCTTTACCTTTCTAATTTTTTGACTGCTGAACTGTGTGTGTGCATTACCGAATCCAATCTTACATCAACGTATTGAGCATCATGTTGCCTAAAACATAGCACTGATTCGAAACATTTAGCTAACTCATAGTGAGTGCTAGACAGGTTTGAGAGCAGTGACTACACAGCGGGGTTGGTTGTAACGCAGTGTTACAGCTAAGCCACAATAAAAACAACTGCATATTTGTCACTAACATAAGAGTAACGTTAGCTACGTAGTGTAGCTGTGTGTGTGTGTGTGTGTGTGTGTGTGTGTGTGTGTGCGCGCGTGTGTGCATGCGTGTGTGTGTGTGTGTGCATGTGTGTGTGCACGCATGCATGCACAAGGTGGAGCATGTGTGTGTGGATATAACATGTGATCCCCTATCATCATGGGGTTTCTGCTGTATTCTTTCTAGTAGCTAGTGTATATTGAAACAGATACTCCAACTAGAGTATTAACAGATTTTTTTCTTCTGTGAGGCTTACAAGCCAGAGTTATGATTTATGTGGTGTCAGAATAACCCCATGTGGGATGGGTTGATTGTCTTTATTCATTCATTCATTCATTCATTCATCCACAGAATGATATTACCCCTGCAGTGCGCACAACACTGCACATCTGCATGGGTTTTTATTATTACTATAGGCCTATTTTTTGTATTTCCTATGGTAGGCGTATAGTATTCTCGTAATATCCTAAATGGGGTTCATGGCGTACTTGTGGTACTGTAGGCCTGCGTTTATATTATTGGCCACAAGACTTTTATGACAATATTGCTATAGTGTCCCTATAATATTCCTATAATATTAAAGTATTAAACTGTGTTAAACCAAACCTTTCTGTAAGTGTTACAACTAAGACTCCCTTTGTAGCAATTTACCCCACCTGTGGGGTAAATTGTAACATTTCTCTTCTTCCACTTAGGGTGAAATCCCACGGAAATGGTAGGTTCTAGAAACAAAGTTAAAGTGTTCATTTGTAGCAGAGATGTGTATGTTGCTTGTATTAAAAAATGAGTTCTCTAACTCCAAAATATCCTACATTTTTTTTGCCTTTGCCCTGAAATGTTAGGTTCTACCCCTCGCTCCCCTACCCTGTGTAACAAAAAGAGGACTAAAGCTCACACACTAACAAAAACTCAACTAAACCAAACTTTTTCAGAAATAAAAACTAAACGAAAGCAGCATTTAATTCAAACTAAAGTGAAATTGAAAACCAAAATAAAACGGACGACAAATGCAAAACTATAATAATCTGGATCCCGACTGGAGACAGGTTGAAAAAAAAAAAACCTGCAACAACTGAAATGCGTTTTTGCGAATCAAATTTAAGCCAAATTAGTTTGCAGTTTGAAATGCGATTCAGATCAGATTTCCAAACTGCAGAACATACTGGATATCACAATATGGCTTTTATTTTGGAGTAACGTTACAGCCTTAGTTTCTCAGTTTAATTGTTGGTTGTCCTATTTATTTTTCTCCTTGTGTTTATTGTATTTCATTTATTTATTTGTTTTCATAGTTTTTTTTTTGTTTTTTTTAAAATACTTTTTATTGTTGTAGCCTAAATATTAATCTAGCATCATTTTATTGTTGTCCATTTTTTTGATTTTTAGTCTTGCAGTGAGGCACTTTGCGCTGCGTGTTTGACTGACAGGTGCTGTGTAAATAAAGCTGAGTTGAGGTGACGGCTCGGCGGCATCACGTAATGAGAAAAATGACATCAGTCTGCTTCATCTGTGCTGTCGTCCGCTGCACCGGAGGAATCCTGCCCCGGGACCTGAGCAAACCACCCGGCGAGAGGCCGAAAGACGTGGCGTGTGATCCTCTTTTTGTTTTTCATCAGTTCATCAGTCAGTCGCTGATGAGCTGATCTGCTTCGCTGTGCAGCCTCAACACATCTCCACCTCCTGAAACCGCCTCACCACCTCATCCTGCTGGCACATTCATTTTTGAATTTTGAAAGCCAGATTTGCACGCTGAAGATGAGACTAAATGTTTGTTTGGCCTGTTAGGATGGAGCAGACAGGATGTGCTCATGGTGATCTGATGAGATGTCATCTGATGGGCCTGAGATCAGCTGGAAACAGGAACACACATTAAACCTGTGCACGTCTCCTCTCACTGTTTCTTGTAGGCGGCTGGAGAATCTCTCACTGTGTTGTTGATATTTAAAAAAGAAAAATGTAGCAAATCCCAAAGTGAAGCAGAAGTAGATGCATCAGCAGTCAGTCTGAAGGGAAAGTGGGTTCACCAAAAAAAAAGATGTTTCACAAGATAGACAGATAGATAGATATACTTTATTGATCCCAACCAGGGAAATTCTGGAAACCAGGGAAATTCTGGAATAATACGATCTTTAGGACTGACTGTCCACTCTGTCATCTGCAAGTGATGTGTGTGTGTGTGTGTGTGTGTGTGTGTGTGTGTGTGCAGGTTTTAACTGGATGGAAGGGGTGCTGACGAAGATCATGGCGGCAGGAATGGGAAAGCAGCCTCAAACCTTGAAGCCTCCACTGCTGGAGTTCTTTGGACCGGACATGATAAAGGTAGGCTACCTGCAGGGGGGTGTGTGTGTGTGTGTGTGTGTGTGCCACCCTGTCTTCTAAAAATTATGTTCCCACACAACTTAACTACATTCTAGGAATACAAGCTCATTGCAAGCTGTTTTCTCCTCTGCACGTCCAGTGGTTACACGTCTAACAAGCCAGGCTAATGACTCCCATAGACTTCAAGTCTTTATGCTAAGCTAACAGGAAATGCTACCCACAGGAACTGAACCACTGGACCCTCCTGATAAGCATATTTTACTGATAATATATTTATAACCAACAACTTTCCAACAGTCTGGATGATAATCTATTCAATATTTATGATTTCCTTATGAATCATTTATTAAAGAGCGTGTGTGTGTGTGTGTGTGTGTGTGTGTGTGTGTGTGTGTGTGTGTGTGTGTGTGTGTGTTGGAGTGTGACTGATGCATGACCTGCTGACTCACTGAGCGTGCGGCTGGGTTTAAGGGCAGGTGTGTTTTTCCAGTGTGTGTGTGAGTGTGTGTGTGTGCGTGTAAATATCATTCTGTTGAAGATAGGAGATTAAGATTGTCAACAAAATGTAGAGATAACGTGTGTGTGTGTGTGTGTGTGTGTGTCTGTGTCTCAGCATGTTTTTGTCAAGTCACCGTCACTGAGCCCAGTCCTGTAAAAACCTGCTGTTTTGTATTAACCTGCATCACATGTCATATAATACTCTGTAATACTGTAATACTGTAATACTGTGATACTGTAATGCACTGTGAGTCATGAGAGCAGCAGGTTAAAGGTGCATTTCCACATCCGATGTCACGAGAAGCAACATCGGCGTGCAGTGTGAATCTGGCAGCTGATCTTGATTTTGTCTTAGTCGTGGTCTGTCGACTAACATGCATGTTAGTTTTAGTCACATTTTAGTCATCTCAATTATTTTAGCCAAATTTTAATTGATGAAATCTATAGAACACGTCGTCAGAGTTGTTATGAGTAACAATCAAAGACTAAACTACGGTGGCCCTGAGAGCTCAGCGCACTGCAACCGAACCAAACACATGCAAAGTAAGGAAACATCCTCAACAATGTGACAACACGTGTACAACGTTTAGAAAACAAGCTGCAAATTTATATGACAACACAACACAGAAACACGCAGCATTCAGAAAACATGTTGCAGTTACAATAAACAGCAGCAGCAGTGATGAACACGTCTAGCTGCTGGAAACAGTCACAGCCATCAATGTGTCAACTGACGTCTTCTGTAGCTACTTCAGCGAGTGTGTAAATCAGTGTATCGTTGGAATATTCTTTTAATTTGATCAGCTGGTGCGTGGCAGGGCCTTCTGAACTCTACCTGGAACTCACTTGATTCCTCTTTCTGTTCCACTGTTATAAAAAATAGTGGCGCAACTTGGTGGGCGTTATCCTGTTATTTGTCTGTGTGAGAGATACAAGGTGTGGCGTGTGAGCGTGTGAACAGGTTGAAATGCGTGTGTGTCACGCCCAGTGCGTGAGACTTTAGAGCCCTGCTGTTTGTTTTCTAACTCCCTCATATTTGATAAATGAGGTTGCACATTTTAACCGAGCATTCATTCATTCACTCCGTTATTTATTCAGGGAGGGTCAACTGAGAGCAGGCTTTCGCTCGGATTACATAAATAAACAGTAAACACAATATACAATCATACAAAATACAATACAAGAAGAACGAACACCTTAATGTGTACAAATACATTGAGAGAACACAAAACCTGTGAGAACTTGTTTAAAATTCATGAAAGGAATCAGGAATCGGTGCAAAGTGTCTGAAAGCGATCTTTCCTGTCTCTGTCCTGACATTTGGGACATTAAGAGCTAATGGATTACAGGCACAAGTGCTATAGTTAACCTGCCTGAATGACAGCGAGCGTGTTAAGCAGTCAGGAAGCTTGTTAAGCATGGCCTTATCAATAAACCATGTACAGTGATTCTCTCTTCTCAGAGCCAAAGAAGTCCAACTCACATGTTCACAGAGCGTGCACTGAACTCATTACCAGTTATCAATCTAATGGCTGAGTGACAAACTGAGTCCAGAGGTTTTGGATAATATCTCTGTAATCTAGCACCGATAAAAATGTGGCTTGCACCAACTGTTTTCTAGAACATTGATTTAGACATGATTTATTTCTGTAGAGATAGGTTTAGATAGGTTTGAGTTTCTTTAAAAAAGTTAGCATGTGGCTAACATTAGAGTCGCTCCTTTAGGCTTTGTGCAGCTGCAGGACAGACTCCTGATCCTCTGGGACCAGTAACAGGGACGACAGATGAACCCAGCAGGCTGCGTCCTGTGAGCTTTGCTCTCTAGTTGAGTCTCTGTCCTGTCGCCGCTCAAACAGCACAGGTGCAGCAGTTATAGTGGGAGTTTCCACGTCTGTCCCAATAGCTGCTTTTCCAGTAGCGGCCACAGTGCTTTACAATGACAGTAATGTGTGTAAAAATGGCCAGAACTCCAAAAATCCTGCTATGTTGATCCGATATGATTCATGTTTTGTAGTCTGGCAAATTCCAGCTGAAATGGCTAAATGAAGTATCTCCACTTACCTGAAGCAGCTACCAGCTAACACCTGGTGGTATATTTTGATAACAGTTTACCTGCAGAAACAGTTTCAAAATAAGATCTGGATAAGAATAAGATCAGCTCCAGAAACCTCATGAAAACAACCTTTTTGCTCTCCTGTCCACGTCTCATATTAGTCATTATATAGCCTATATATAATATTAGGCTCCATGAAACCCCCAGAAACCTGTTAATAAAACAAACCGACTGAAAAGCAGCTCTTTTCTGTTTCCTGGGGATTCCCTAACCTCCGGATCTGAAGCACCGCAGGGCCCCTTCCACTGGGCAACTGTGTAATTTTTTTTTTTTTTATGATTAACACTTTATTGGCATTTTGGTATAACAAACATTACAAGCATATAAGTGACAGCCATCTGGTGATAAGACCACCAGCAGTATCCGTGATTTGCTTGTACAAAAGAAATATTACTGATAGTAATTAAGACAAGTAAAACCACAGACGATATAAAATAATAAGAAACAAAATAATGAAAAGAAAATTACACAAAAGAATTGAGACATACCAAGTAACACCAAACAATAACATACTCCATACTCAGCGAAGACATATAGTGACAATAGTGAGATGTAGACCAATCCATGCCGTAAAGGTAGAAGTGAATAAGGGCACAGTGAGCAAACAGGGCCCAAACCCTGGAACTCTTCCCATTTCTTACCCCCTAGCCTGGCCCTCTAATGTAGGAGAGATAACTTCCCCATTTTGAGTAATAGCTTTCCACTCTATCTATAAGTCTGTATGACAGGCCTTCTAATGCAGCAAGTCTACCTAAATAATTGTGCCAAATATGTACGGGGGGGCAGAGGGGGCCTTCCATGCAGAAATAATGAGCTTGCGCCCCAGCATCAGTGCTGTCTGCATCCATTCTGCTGTCTGGGATGGGAGGTCCTTGAGAAGTGACGGGTCCCCTAGAATGTACAACCTCTGAGAAAAAGGCACATCACACCCTATGATTTGTGTAACATTATTGTGAATCTCAGACCAAAAATCTTGTATTACAGGGCAGCTCCATAACATATGAGTTAGTGTGCCCTCCTCAGTCTGGCATCTCCAGCACTCTGGGGATTGTATTAATTTGGCTCTATATAACTTGGAAGGAGTCCAATAAACTCTATTTAGAATCTTGAATTGTATTAACCTAGTTTTAAGTTCCCTGGACATCTTTTTAGAGTTTTGTAGGATTCTACTCCATTCTGTCTCTGTGAATGATACATTAAGATCCGCCTCCCAAATCAACCTGAGAGTGGATGTGCCCCTCTCCGAGTGTTTAAGCAACACTGAGTAGTAGACTGAGGCCTCATGCCCCTTCCCAAAGACACTCATTATATGTGTAAGAACGCTCACAGTAGGGGGAGATGTTGAGAGAGAACCAAAGGTATGGAGCAATAAATGTCTGAGTTGTAAATATTTCCAAAACTGATGCTGTGGTAGATGAAATTGTGCCTGCAAATCACCGAAAGACTTGAGTGCACCCCCCTCATATAAGTCCCCAAGGACTAAGATTCCCCTGTCGGCCCACAACCCCCAAAGAAATGGAGATTTTCCTATGCAAAGTTTAGGATTAAGCCACACGGATGCTGTGGTGTGAAGATAAGGACTGATGTTAAACATGATAGCTATCTTCTTCCACACCCAATGTAGGTGTGAAATGATGGGATGGGTTTGTGCCCCTGGTGAAAGCTTAGTAGTAATAAAATGTATAAGGGGGAGTGGGCCACACAGGGGAGCCTCAAGATCAAACCATGGGGGGGCTCTCTCAGGAGGTAGTGCCCATTAAACCATGTGTCTAAGACTGAAGGCATAGTGATAGAGCAACAGGTCTGGGACCCCCAACCCGCCTTGATCTACCGGCCTTTGTAATTTTTTCAAATTTAATCTAGGACGTCTATCATTCCATAGAAATTTATTGCACAATTTATTGAACTGCTTGAAATATTTGAGGGGAAACTTTATTGGAAGTGTCTGTAATAAGTAATTGAATTTAGGGATACAATTCATTTTTAAAACATTTACCTTGCCCCAGAGGGAGAGGAACAGAGGGGACCACCGGTCTATGTCTATCTTAAATTTGTCCAGGAGGGGTTCAAAGTTAACACGCGTCAAGTCGGATAGCAATGGCGGAAATGTGATGCCTAGGTAATTGATGCCTGATCGAGGCCAGGTGAAATTGCCAGGTTGAAATAAGGTCTTGGGACAGTAGGGTGTCAGAGGGAGTGCCTCTGACTTGGCCCAATTCACCTTATAGCCAGACAGTTTGGAAAATTGACTGATGGTTTTGAATAGGGAGGGGAGAGAGCGTTCAGGTTCTGTTATAAAAACTAACGCATCATCTGCATAGAGCATCAGCTTGTGATTACCAATAGCTGTTGGAATACCCGGGAAGTCAGGGTCTCTGCGAATCGCTGCTGCAAGAGGCTCCAGCGCCAGTGCAAATAGCAGAGGACTCAGCGGGCAACCCTGTCTGGTGCCTCTATGAAGCTCGAAAGGCTGCGAAATAACACCATTAGTTGTAACTGAGGCTCTAGGATTGGTATACAAAAGTTTTATCCAGCTAATAAATTTATGGCTAAAACCAAAAGCCTCCAGCGCAGAGAACAGGTATTGCCACTCAACCCTGTCGAACGCCTTCTCTGCGTCCAGGGAGAGGGCTGCAGCAGGGGAGGTGTTAGACTGGGAGGCCTCATTTTGGGATAACCACATGATGTCAATCAGTCGTCTGATATTATCAGCGGAGCAACGAGTTCAGATGAAGCTGACTTGATCGGGATGGATCAGACTGGTTATCACCTTATCTAGTCTAACAGCTAAGATCTTAGAAAGAATTTTGGAATCACAATTGATCAAACTGATCGGTCTATAGCCCTTGCAATCTAATGGATCTTTATCTCTCTTTAGAATAAGAGAGATAAGTGCCTCAGACAGTGTGGGAGGTAGACTACCCCTTTCCAGGGCCTCATTATACATCTGTAAAAGTAAAGGGGAAAGCTCCTCAGCGTAGGCCTTATAGAATTCCGCAGTGTAGCCATCAAGGCCTGGGGCTTTGCCGGATGGGAGGCCTCTGATAACACCTGTGATCTCCTCTTTAGTGATTGGAGCATCCAACAGATCTACCTGGTCATCTGATAAAGTGGGGAGACCAAGGGGAGTCAAAAATGAGTGTATCTCCTGTTGGTCGGCTTCTAACTCTGAAGAGTAGAGTGTTGCATAAAAGTCCCTAAAAGTCTTGTTTATGTTGGTAGAGTCGGACACGATAATGTCACCCTCTGCTCTAATTGCTGGTATGGCGCTCAGTGCTTCTTTCTGCCTAATATATCGAGCCAGCATTTTCCCTGCTTTATTGCCCTCTTCAAAATGTTTTTGCCTAGCTCTGAACAGAGAGAATTCAGCCTTTTGAGTCAAAATAGAATTAAGTTCAAATTTAAGTCTGGTCAGATTTGTCAAGTTTGTAGGAGACATATCTTGTTTAAAAACATCTTCAGCAATAGCGATCTCCCTTTCCAGATCAATTTGCTTAGAAATGCTTGCTTTCTTTTTAAAGGAGGCATGTTGTATTATATGACCTCTAATAAATACTTTAAAAGCCTCCCAAGCCACACCTGCAGAGGGGGCAGTTGGCAGATTGGTTTCTTTATAGAAACAGATTTGTGCCCTTAATGATTCCTTAAAGTCTTGGTCAAGTAAGAGGCTAGAGTTAAGCCTCCACCTGGGAGACCTGGCAGTGTTGTAAAAAGGGACCATATGGAGAAACACAGGGGCATGATCAGAAAGGTGGATGCTACCAATCGAGCTGGACATTACTGAGGAGATCGCAGAAACAAAAAAATAATCAATTCTGGACAGTGCATTATGAGGTGGGGAGTAAAAGGTATAGTCTCTTGCAGATGGATTAAATAAACACCAGACATCCACTAAGCCAGAGGCACTGCACATCTCCTGCATAACAGAGGCCGACCTGCACTGACGCTGTGAAGGGGTGCTACGATCTAATATGTTATCCATGACTTGATTAAAATCACCTCCCATTAAAACCGGATGATCCCCCATGTCATTGAGTTTATACTCAAGCAGCCCAAAGAATGTAGGGTCATCAGTATTAGGGGCGTATATGTTGGCTAATATTACTTTATGACCTTGGATCTCAGCAAGAAGCAACAGCAACCGTCCTGCTTCATCCCTACTTTCCCTGATGTACTTAAACTGCAACTGTTTATGGATTAGGGTAACTACCCCCCTGCTCCGGCTACTACCGCAGGAGGAAAATACATGGCCCACCCAATCCCGGCAAAGTTTCCTTGATTCCTGGGCTAGCAAATGAGTTTCTTGGAGAAACACAATATCACATTTCTTAGATTTAATAAATGTCATAATTTTTTTCTTTTTGATTGGGTAATTGAGACCATGTACATTCCATGTCATTAGGTTTAAGGCCCTTCCCTGATCAGCCTGCATCATATAATTTATATAGATCAAATGATTGATGTATGTAGAAAATGTAACCTATCACTGACATCATCGCTGAGTTACAAACAGTAAGAAAACAGGTATCTAAAAAAAGAAAAAAGAGGTAGACTACAGAATAAACACATCCAGGGTGACTATGAACACCCGTCACCCATAGGTGCACAGAAGGCACCAACTGTAGTGCTGAGACTCTTGGAACCAGCTAGGCAATACAGGCCATATATGATCTTCCCAGAGAGATCAACAAACGTGTGTGAGCCCTATGTATCCTTAAACAAGAAAGGGTGGATAGTCATTCATGGAAATGTAAAACGTAGGGCTTACTTGTGTTCCTGGACCTTCATATGTCTCTAGTTTACCTTAGTTGGGCATTGCATTGTGGCTCTGTCCAAAGATGAAAACGTACAGTCAATCAGAACCAGTCTCCGACGATGGCAAAAGGAGTTCCAATATACTGACTATGGAGACAGAGAACGAATGTAATCCAGCGCTTTCTTGGGGTCTGTGAACTCACGCCGGCCCTCCGTCGTCTTCAGAGAGAGCACAGCCGGGTACAACAGGGAGAACTTGACTCGTCGCTCGTGTAGCAGACGTTTGCACTGATTGAACGCTGCCCGCTTTTCGGTGACCAGTTTGGAATAATCCGGGAACACCATGATGTGATGGCCATTCCAGCTCACCTTTACCTTCTTCCGTGCCGCTTCGACGATGCGTTCCCTATCCTGATACCTTAGAAACCGGGCGAGGATTGCTCTGGGAGGCTGGTCATCAGGTCTGCGTCTGGCTAGGGACCGGTGCGCGCGGTCGATTTCGGGACCCACCGGGAAGTCAGTTTCCAGGAGCTGTGGGATAACTTCGCGTAGGAAGGCTGCTGCGTCTCGACCCTCGGAGCCCTCTGGGAATCCAACAAAACGTAAGTTATTCCTCCGGCTCCTGTTCTCCAGGTCATCCACTTTTTGACGTAACATTTCCACTTCACTCTTAGTAGCGGGAGGGGTAGCTTCCAGCGCCTTGTGAGCATCCTCGAGGAAATCTAGACGGGATTCCGCGTTACTCAGGCGCTCACCAATGTTGGTTAGCATGGATTCCACCGCCCTTGTTGCTGACTGGATAGCGTTGAGCTTGCTTTCTTGGGTCTCGGATGTTTCCTTCAGTAGTGCATAGATGCTTGAAATTTCTTTAGCCATTTGGTCGGTGGTTCCGGCTGTGTCGGAATCGGGCACCCGAGGTGAAGGCATGTTATCGTTGCTCACTGTGTTGCTAACTTTAGTTGCACTTTCTTTGCTAGCTTCACCAAGTTTGCCTGTGTCTTGGCGTTGTGTCGCAGACTTTTGCTGATTCCCCGGCATCTCTTGGCTGTGCAAACAAGGTCTATGTATCTTCCTGTACAAGTCACATCACTTGGCCAAGAAAATATAAGGCATATAGCTCTAAGTTTAAGCGAAAAAAGCTGCCTTGATTGCGGAGCCTCTCGACTAAGCCGCCATCTCCACTGCCTGCGTCACCGGAAGTCCTGGGCAACTGTGTAATTAACAACACATGACCGCGGGTGTGTGTGTGTGTGTGTTTAGCACATAAAGTTTTTACAATCAGCAGCTGTGTGTTGTCCTGTGGTCAAGGCTCCCAGGATCCCACACTGTCAGCACACATTATCAAGATGTCATTTTTTGATATTGAGATTAAACAGAAATTACAAACATTGTTTTTTTGCAGAGCACAGATTTGAAGGTTTTGAATTTGTGCAGGGTCATGCACGGAGGTTGGAGCTTTGTGTGTGTGTGTGTGAAGAAAGAAATTGAAATGAAAATCAGGCAGCGTCGCCGTCTCACCTCATCAAAGTGTGGAGACGGATAAAAGCCTCAAGTCCCTAGAATTCAGATCTGGTGAAAGTCCCAGTTCCACATAATTCACACGATTTCTGCCTTTTCTAATGTGACTGAGACGAAGACACCATTTATTTACCGAGCTAAAACTCCCAGAAAGACGTCAAACATCCGTTTTTTTTTTTTTAGGTGAGCAGGTTACCGAGACACTACCAGCCTCTAACAGGGCATGTGTATGTACATGTGCTTTTGCAATGATGGAAAATAAAGGAGGAATAAAGGAGAAGTGGTCTTTTCTAAAGGGAAACTGTTTATGTCTTACCAAATCATTTCCTGCTGGATTTCAGGGTGAACCTTCACTAAACTGCCTTAGTTCAAACCCTCAGCTCTCTGTCAGGTTACACAAAAATCTTTAGGGTTATCCTTATGTAACACCCTCGTTCAGGCTTTGACCACCAGTGTAAATGAGGCAAAAGACAGACTGTTAATCTCAATTTATTTAATATTACTAACAATAAATATGGATAAAAGAAGGAGGCCCAAGTCGAGGGAGGGGACAATCTTAACTGGACCAAAAAGTCAATCACGGGTAGCTTGGTCTCATGCCCGGGCCCTGGCGAAGCCGAGTGGTTGTCCGGAGCACCCAGGTAGCTGGTTCTGCTGCGTAGCCGGTTGCTGTTGCTTCCTGTCTGGAGTCTCGGGGGGTTACACCAACGGCTGCTCCGCTCACCCGTCTCCACAGCACTCACGGCCCTTGGGGGATCTGCAGTGCCAGCAGCTGCCCAGAGACTTGGTCCTGCACATGAATGAAAGCCCAGCAAAACAAAACCCTCCGGCAACCCTTGTGACTCCACTAAATATGCTGCAGAGCATGAGGTCCCACACCTCACACACCTGTGACCGATCAGCCCAATTACCAACCACTGCACACCACTCGTGACAGACACACCCCAAACACACTGCCACTGCACACCACACCACACTGAAGGACACACCCCAACACAATGCCACTGCACACCACACCACTACCACTGCACACTGTTCCCAGCAGTCACTCAATTTGGCAAATACCAGTCTATCCTGTTACACTTATATTACTATATTCATGCAGAAGTGCATTAAGTCTTAAGATGCATCTGCTGTTATCCTGTGTATTTGTGGTGTTTAGATATTGCAAAAAAAAAAAAAAAATGCAAACAAATTAATGTTATAGTCAAAAAAGTGATGCTGTATGTGTATGTGTATGTGCTGGCCTTTAAAGTCAGTAAGACAGTAAAACACTGAGCAAAACTCACTCAGTATTCCACTCAGATTAACCCCTCCCCCTCCAGGTCCTGGACCAAGCCGCCTCCCCGAGGCTTCTAGGGCTTCACCTGCACCCCGACAACATCCCCGCCTCCTTCTACACCAAGAAAACCAAGGTCGGTGACATTAAAGGGGCATTTCAAAGCACTGGGACATCACACACGTCTCACATTATGATTCAGGCTCCACAGTTTAATAAAAACTCAGTACGATGTGATTGATTGGAATTAGATTTATTTCTGAACCACAGCAGAGGCATTTGCTCGCTGTCATGTAAAGTTTTTAAAAATCCTGTCTTTACAAAGTGGCAATAATGTCATTTGGATGGACAGCTCATGAAACTGAGAGTCTCGAATTTATTCTTAAAAAATGTGTGTGTGTGTGTGGTGTGTGTGTGTGCGTGTGTGTGTGTGTGTGTGTGTGTGTGCGTCCAGATGGTGGTGGTCTTCAGGAACCCTAAAGACACTGCGGTCTCCTACTTTCATTTCTCCAACGGCAACCCGGTGCTGCCATCGCAGTCCTGGGAAACTTTCTACCCTCAGTTCCTGTCAGGAGACGGTGAGCACCGAGAACAAACAAACAAACAAACAAACAAACAAACAAACAAAACGTTAAAAAAAAAAAAACCTGCTGCAAAGGCTTTTATACCGTTTAAATCCCATTATTTTGTGATCAAAATTACAAACCTTTACAAATCCCAACTGGAAGGCTCAGGCGTTTCCTGGTTTCCAGCAGGTAACTGGTCCAAGGTGGCGCTCATGTGCCAGTTAACTCATGAATACAGTAAATACAGTAAATATGATGCTTCACTATGGTGGAGCATGGTTCTCTTGTTCTCTTCAGCCAGTTTGGCAAGAACTGCTTCATGGCAATATAAATGAGAAGAAGAAGAGGAAGAAGAAGAAGAATAGTGATTTAAAAAAATGCACAATTGGAACCTGAAAGGCTCCAAAACACCAATTTAATTGCTAGCAAGTGGCCGATCCCACCAGCCTGTCCAGAAAAGCTGTGAACTGTGAAAACCACCAGCACCTCGTTTGGAAAACAGATGTTGGATCGAAAAGGAGAAGCTGTTTTCCAAAATGTTTATTCCCAGGACATTTTAAATGAGACACTTTTACTTTTTACTGCAGCAGATTTTTACTGCACTACTTCTACTTCTACTGCAGTCACATACCAGCAGAGGAACAGTACTTCTACTTGTACTGCAGTCACATACCAGCAGAGGAACAGTACTTCTACCTGAGGAGCAGTTTGTAGTTCCTCTTTCCACCACTGGAAGAAGGACAGTTACTGACTTTGAAAAATAGCCTAACCCTAACCCTAACCCTAAGTACAAAATGCTGCTCAGTACCACTGTAATTGTAGCTCCATATTTCCTGTCCTGATCCGTTTGTGTGTGTGTGTGTGTTTGTGTGTCTGCAGTTCCCTGGGGCTCGTACTTTGATCACGCTCTGGCCTGGGATAAGAAGATCGACGACCCCAGCGTCTTGATCGTCACCTACGAGGAGCTCAAACAGGTGGCTCACACACTCCTTTATTTTATTATTATTATTATTTATTCTGTTTTAGTAACTTAGTCGTGAGTTATAATGAAGTGGCTTTCCTTAGATAATGATGCAATTAATATGAGATGTCAAATAAACACACACAGCTTGTAATGTTTAGTCCAAACACAAATTTAGCGTCACACTGGAGGAAAATTACACTACACCGCAGTCACATTTTCAGATTTACACAGCTTTTTGATTTTGGTGAGTTCTTTGGTGTCCCCGGCTGTGTGGTCATACAGTGTCTGATGGCAGCGTGTCTGGGTTCTGGCCAGAGGGGGGCGCCAGCACTGAGAACAGTGACTCGTGGTTGAGGCTGCAGGGGTTTTAAAGACAAATAGATGGTCTGGCACAGCCTCACATACACTAATACGATTTGCTCTGTCAAAACAAGCACTTTAAATTCTGTTTAATGACATTCTGTTTGAATGAAGTGGCTTGCAGCTTTACATGGCCTCCTGTCTGTGTCCCAGGACCTGAGTGAGGGCGTCCGTCAGATCTCCAGCTTCTTGGGCTTCAGCCTGACGGACGCTCAGATCCAGAAGATCTCAGAGGACAGCACCTTCAAAGCCATGAAGGAGACCTCCGCCAGCTCCCATGGCCCTCTGGGAAATGTATTCTTCAGGAAAGGTGGGTTCAGCAAGTGTGGGCTGTTTTCTTAAACTTGGGAATACTCATTTTCTCCATTTTTTTAAGCCCCTTTCACTTTGATTTCTCCTTAAATTTCACAAGCTCAGTTTATTTTTTATTTAATGTTCTACAGCATCTCATTGGTATTTTGTATCTGCTTGTCCTGTGCCTCACTGCAGCTCCTGCTGAAGCTGTGAAGTGATGAAATTAAACCAAAAATCTGTGTGACTTGAGTGGATAGAAATAAATATATTAAATATTGATGACTAACTATATGCAAGAGTTCTCAAAACTGAACTTCATCAAGGTATCGTGAAAGACTCAAAAATAAGCAATAAATGTCTAATGTGACACACAAGATATCCACATTTTTCCACTGGTATTTTGGGTTTTAACATAAAGAGTGCGAATAAATATGTGTGTGCAATTGTCATGATGTAACTCTGAGGGTAGCTAAGGGGAAATCTGAGGGGAAATGAGGGATTAAAAAGCGAGCTGATGTTGCTGTTGGTGTGCAGGCGAGGTGGGCGACTGGAAGAACCACTTCACAGCAGAGCAGAGCCAGGAGATGGACCGAGCCTTCAGCAAACAGCTGGCAGGAACCAGGCTGGGAGCCCGACTCCACTACCAGCTGTACTGCCAGTAGGACGCAGGGAGGACGCACAGCTTCCACACATCCAAGCCCTGATGCCCTTATGATATTCAGGTTTATCAAGTGATTCTGATGAAATCGACTTTGCATGGGCCATGAAATTCACTTAGTGCCTTTAAATGATCCCTGCTAGCCAGCTTAAATTAATATTTGCCTCCAAAGTACGGCTGTTAGGCTGCAGGACGTCCCGTGTTTGTTTTCAGATTCAGTCTTGCAGGTTTGGTTTCCAGACAGGAGGTGGAGGTGCCTCCTCCGCCTCGTGAGGTAAACCCTTCAGCAGAGGAATTCCCTTCATACTGGCAGCGACCTGTATTCATATTGAATGCTGTTCTGTCGTGTTGTGCAGCTGCTGGGGCTGGAGGCAGACGGAGACTGTAATCTGTTCTTTTCTGTGAATCTGTGGCTTTGGAATCAGCAATAAACAGTTATGGGCTTTCATGCACGAGCATATACATCCTGTACATCACTGCACATGCACAGTTTGGAAAATAAAACTGTTTCTCTGGCTCGCTGGTTTGTTTCCTGATCATTCACTGTCTCACACACAAACACACATCCATGCCACCAATATTCAAGCGGGTGGGGGAGGGGGTGTTGCTGTGTTTGTTAGATCTAACTTGCCTGTCTCTATTTTAAGTGCTGTTTCTGTGCCACACTGTTTTGAGCTGATTGTTTTGAAAATCAATTCATCTCATGACAGGTCCTTTAATCTAGTGGGTGTTTATAGACCACCATCGGCTGTCCCTGGTTCTATCAGTGCTTTAGCTGATTTGCTTGCCCAGTTTGAGCAGTCTGAGCTATTGATCCTGGGTGACTTAAACCAGAACTGGTTATCTAATGATTCATCCAGTTTAAAGGAGATGTGTGCAAATTTTAACCTATCACAGCTAATTGAGGAACCAACCAGACCCAATTTGAAGGATCCATCAAAATCTACCCTGATTGACTTAATCTTTTCAAACAGGAAGGAAAACATTACGGCCTCTGGGGTTTTTCCACTTGGTTTCAGTGATCATTGTCCTGTGGTATGCATACACAGCTGTAAGCAGGAAAAAATGGGCTCTAAAATTGTTTTTAAAAGGAATTTTAAAATTTTTAATGAACAGTCCTTCCTCAGGGACCTTGCTGACAGTAATTTGTGTCACACCTCTGACATTCCTAATGTTGAGGGAGCGCTAGAATATCTTACAAATGTTTTACTTGCTGTCATAGATAAACATGCACCACTCAAGAAGCTCAGAATTAAGGAAAGATCAAGCCCATGGTTTAATTCAGAATTGTCTTTGTTATTCAAGGCAAGGGACAAAGCCTGGTCACAAGCCAGGCGTACTGGAGCAGCAGCTGATTGGCTTATTTTCAGACAACTAAGGAATAAATGCACATCCTCCTTACGGAAAACAAAAGCAAACTATTACACTGAACTGATTTTCAAATCTGCCTCAGATCCTTCAAAATTCTGGAGAGCGGTAAACACAAAAGATAAATCTTTGTCAATCCCACCTCATATTTTGTTTAATGGTTGTCTGGTAAATGAGGCATCTGATATTTGCCAGGCTTTTAATACTCAGTTTGCTTCCGTTGGAAAAATGGCTGAGATCGAACACTCAGGAGCAGCCTCTTGTTCTAAACTTTTAGCCCATTTATCAACTCCTATTTCCACCTCACCTGCCTGTCCTCAGTTCACCCTACAGGCTGTCACTCCCTCTGCTGTGAGTAAGGCACTGCAGGCCATTGATTGTAGGTCAGCAATTGGTGAGGACAACCTAGAACCTTTCTTTTTAAAGCTCGCTGCCCCTTTTATTACAGAGCAGGTAACTTATCTTTTCAATCTTTCTATGTCTAGTGGTATTGTCCCTCTAGTTTGGAAATCTGCTCACATAATCCCACTGCATGAAGGTGGTGATAAAAATGATTTAAATAACTATAGACCGATTTCCAAACTGCCCTGCCTTGCTAAAATACTGGAATCTTTTGTAAATGAGCAGCTCAAATCATTCCTCTCAGAAAATTCTGTGTTGAGCCCAAATCAATCTGGCTTTAGAGCCCAACATAGTACCATCACTGCTACTACCATGGTTTTAAATGATATTATTTCTGATGTTGATAACAAGAAATACTGTGCGGCACTTTTTGTTGATCTTACAAAAGCGTTTGACATTGTTGATCATGCTCTGCTGCTTCAGAAATTATATGATATTGGTTTTGATTTGAATGCCTGTAATTGGTTTTGTGATCTATTTGTCTCATAGACAACAATCTGTAATCCTGGGTAAAAATCGCTCTAAATTCCTGCCACTGGCAAAAGGGGTTCCTCAAGGTTCCATTCTGGGTCCAATTTTGTTTTCAATTTTTATTAATAATGTTACAACCTCTATAACAGGCTGTAATGCTCATCTCTATGCAGATGATACAGTCCTATACTGTTCTGCCGATACTGCTCAGTCTGCTGTTGAAACCCTTCAAATGGCTTTTAACGCACTTCAAGATGCTCTCTTCAGCTTGAAATTACTACTGAATCCAAACAAGACTAAATTTATGCTTTTCTCTCGTAGTGATGTTGATATCAACATACCACTGTGTATTGCGACCCTGGATGGTCATAACATTGAGAGGGTCTCAGAGTATAAATATCTTGGTATTTGGCTGGACCAAAAACTTAATTTTAAGTTTCATATTGCCATGCTTGTTACCAAGCTGCGTCAGAAAATAGGGTATTTTTTATAGAAATAGAGACAGCTTTCCTATGTCCTGCAGGAAGCGGGTAATTGAGGCAGTCTTCCTGTCAGTCCTGGATTACAGTGATGTTATTTATCGCCATGCATCTGCTTCCACCCTAAAATCATTAGATGCTGTTTATCACTCAGCCTTAAGATTTATTACTGGTGACAGTTATTTTGTCCATCATTGTGTTTTGTATGATAAACTTGGCTGGACTTCCCTGTCTGTCAGACGGAATAGGCACTGGCTTGTTTTCATTTATAAAGCCCTTATTGGAAGGCTTCCTCATTATCTGAGCTCTCTATTGAGGTGGTCCAGTAGGAATTACTCCACACGCTCTTCCAATTTTTTGTTGCTCCAAGTACCGCGTCCACGCACTGAACTTGGAAAAACTGCTTTTAGCTTCTGTGCAGCTCACAGCTGGAACATTTTGCAACGTGACCTGCAACTTAAAACATTTGTACACCTCGACCAGTTAAAATCCTTGATTGCTGATTATTTTACTCATAGTTGTAACTGCTTTTAATTTTGTCCCTGTTTTATTCTGTTTTATTTCCCTGTTTTATTCTCTTTTAATCCCTGTTTTATTCTGTTTTAATCCCTGTTTTATTCTGTTTTATTCCCTGTTTTATTCTATTTTTTGCTATTTTTATTGTAATTCCGTATTGTTTTTATGGTTGTTGTACATTCGGCATCATTGCAAATGAGGGCTTGCTCTCAATGATTCCCCGAATCCAAATAAAGGTTGAATGAATGAATTCAAGCCCAAGTCGAGTCATGAGTCATCAAAATTTGAATTGGAGTGAACTCCAATCAGACACTTCTTGTTTCAGGTAAAAATGATGAAGAATGACATTTCTTTAGCTTTTACTATCAAAAAGCAGAGGTGGTCAGGTGTGCTCTCTCTCTCACTCACACACACACACACACACACACACACTGCTAGTTGCTCATATATATAAATCTTTATTGCAGACTAAATGTCCATGTAAAATAACAACTATTCATACATAAAAACAGAAAAAAAAACCCAAAAAGATACAATACTGTGCATATTAAGAGACATGTAGACAGTTTTTTCCAGTGTCGTCTCAGCTTTGAAATGAAACGACAGCAGCAGGGTTGACCAGAGCCTCTACTATACAGTTCTCAGACTTATCTAGTCGACACATAAATCCATACATCAGTTGCCTCAGTAGTGCCTCACAGGTAGACACACCTGAAGATACAAACAATTGACTGGCACTATGCCACCTAGGTATCCGGAGCAGCAATCTCAAAGCATCATTGTATGCTACTTTCAGCCTCTGCATACTCCTTTTCTTGTAATTAAACCACAATTGAGCAGTGTACAGTGGCATGACATAAGATGTGAACAGGGAACATTTTACAGAATCTGAACACATAGAAAACCTCCTTAGTAGAATATTGGCCTGAGTCCCCATCATAGTAATGATGGGGAGAAATAGTTATGTACGAGTCTGTACATTGGTCTTTTAAGGAAAGTCCTACTCATTCTACGTTTCTTACAGCCACAGTGAAGCTTTCTGTTCCCTCCCTGATGTTTACAGCGGACACCTCTGGAAACATTTTTTTTTATTAATTTTTAATATCAGTATTATTATTTTTTTCCCCAAAGCCTTTGAGACACAGTATGTCATGTCATGTCATGTCATTTTGAGTCTTCTCCACTCTGTCAGGCTCAGAAAATAAACTCAGTCAAGACAAGACCGCAAGCTCCTCTCTGAGCAAAACAAAAATAAACTTTTAGTTTTGTTTCGCGGTGTGAAGCAGCTGACTGCTACCAACAAGATCACCCATCGACAGGGTTTATGAATGGTTCATAATAAGGTTATTCTTGGGTTGTAAACACTTAATAAATCATTAATAAACAATTTTAAACAAGTTCTAAAGCAGTTTTCAATCATCGATGTTGGCTCACTATTTGGCAAGATCAAGTTACTGCTGCACTGCATCTATTCTGTTAAATCTCAGATCAGTTGCTTTTTACTGGTACCACTTTACTTTAAAAGTGTTAGAACGTGTTTATAATTGTTTATTAATGATTTATAGAGTGTTAACAACCTAGTTAATAACCTGATTATGAAGGGTAGTCTTCCTGTAAAGTGGTTTGCAGCTGTTGCCGGATTACGTCCTGGGGTCTTTGCTGCCATCTGCTGCCCAAAATATGAAACTGCAGCTCCCGGATTAAAGAAACTGGATTGATCTGCTGGAACCGCGAGGGTAAAAATCTAATCCGAGCCAGTCTGTGGGTATTGGACAGCAAATCTACCGTCATGTCAGTGAAGAGAGTCGTGATGGCAAACCTGCATGCCTTGATATGTAAGTGTGTATAAGTATCCCCCCCCCCCCCCCCCCCACACACACACACACACTTTTATCTATATCTAGATAGACAGACAGACAGATAGATAAAAAAGAGACACACATGAATTAATTACAGCCTATAATTTGCATTTTGTTATATTATTGTTGTATACAGCAACGCACATTTCTGCCTGTATCTTCATACATAGATAAAGATGTAGACACACACACATTAATTAATTCTATAATTTACAATTTTCAATATTGTTGTTGCCACGTACGCCACGCCATCGGACTGGAGTTTTATTTTGAAAGTTGTGACAGGAAGTGGCACTTTATTGAGAAGTCTGAGAGCGGAAGTGGTGTGTGGTTCGCAGCGTGCGTGTGTTGACGCGTCCTGGCTCTCTCTCCTCATGGATGACATCATGCGGGCTGCCGTGTATCTGCGACATGTCCAGTTAAACCAGTAGAGCAGCAGAGCCGCCGGGACCGCACACGGTAAGAGCGCCGCTCCCCTCCGCTCCGGGCTCGGCTTCGGTCCGCCTGCCGCTCCGTGCGGGCGGCTAGCGGCGGCTAAGCTCCAGCCCAGCAGCAGCGGGCAGGTGGAGCAGCTGGCTAATGCTAAACACTGTCGCTGTCATTTACCTGTTACACGCTTTTTGTAACGCAGCGAGGCTCGGATGTCCTGTGCGTTTGGGTCCAGCAGAATCAAACCTCCGGTGCACCTGCCCGGCTCACCTGCTGCCCCCCACTCTGCCCCCATGCCTCCATATGTCTATTTACTATTTTATATTGATCATACATTTAAACATATCCATCCATCTATGTCTGTATCTCCATATCTCTATCTGTACATATAAACAACCCAACACTGAAGATGCAAACCATGTAATCTCATGCATCATGCTCCATTTTGATTGATTATGGATTTGATATATTGGATGATTTTTTTCTTTTTCTTTTTTTTTGAATGCATGCATGCATGCAGTTATATCAGCGTCATTCAGGTGTCAGAATGTACTAAATGAGTTGTGTTAGAAATCCCTTGTCATTACAGACGCGCTCAGGTCAGATTCTGGGTGATCTTTGTTGTGAGTTTTGACTCCAGCGGGTTCAAACTCAAAGTCAGCTCAGGCCCAATGATACCATATTATCACCATACTGAAGGAACGATATGAGAGAGTATTGTGTTTTTTAACATTTTGAGACATGCTGAGTATTGCGATAACATGCATATTACAATATATTGCGATTTATTGCCTTTTTTCAATTGCAAATTATGCACCCAAATTAAAGTTAAACTCACTTAAATGACTTTTATTGCAGCAAAATGTGACAGACTGAAAAACTGCCATCGATTCTTGATGATACAATATCGATATTTGGCGTCCGTGTATCGATACAATATTTCCATACAAAATATGGCGATACTATGCTGTGCAGACTCCTCATTGAAACAGGCTCTTCCAGTTGATTTTAAAGTTAAAGTGTCATGTCAGTGAAGAGTCGTGATGACAAACCTGCGTGCCTCGCTGTAGAGCAGGGGTGTCAAACTCGTGCCATGGAGGGCCAAGAGGCTGCAGGTTTTCATTCCAACCAAAAACTCCACCAGGTGATTTCACTGATCACCCTACCTCCAAACAGAGAGGCGGGACTAATCAGTGAAATCACCTGGTGGAGTTGTTGGTTGGAATGAAAACCTGCAGCCTCTTGGCCCTCCATGGCACCAGTTTGACACCTGTGCTGTAGAGTCTTCACGCTCTTTAATTCCCGCTGATCAAATGTGGCTCATTGAATCCACAAGAGTCTCAGCTTTCCAGTCAAAGCCAACTGATGCAGCTCCAAGACTGTTTAGGCCCCAGTCTGCACACACACACCATTTTACAACAGGCCACAAGAACATATGTGGACTGCAGGCTTTGGGGCCCAAACTGCATGGGATTAGCAGAAGGTGGGCGTGTCTGCAAAGGGGAGAGAACCCATTTTCATTCACACAGCTGGAGGTCAGGGGTCAAGGGACCCTGCTTGACCTACATACGTTTACATCACATGAAAACTCTTGTCTGCTCTGACATGTTTTGTTCCTCTGTGTTTTTGCAGAGTGATGCAGCAGAAGTTGTGCTCCAGAGGTTCCGGTTTCCTCCTGGAGAGGAACGGCCAGGCCTGCGGCGCCATCGCCGAGCCCGCCACCTCCTGCGACCTCCCGTTCCGCTGCCCGCGCTGCGGCGAGCAGGAGCGTTTCCGCAGCCTGGCCTCGCTCCGCGCCCACCTGGAGTACCGCCACTCGTACCGCTCGCCGGACGTGATCACCGGCAGCTTCAGCATCACCGGGAAGCTCCCCGACCCGACGGCGGTGGCGGCGATCCCCTGGCACGACGCGAGCCTGCCGACCCGCAGGGGGCAGCAGAGCGCGGGGCGGGCGCTGCACGTGCGCTCGCTCAGCGACAGCAGGGACAGCGGCTACCTGCACTCCTACAGCTCGGCGAGGAGGCGCACCCAGAGCGTCGGGGTGGGGACGCAGGCCGAGGAGGACGAGGATGAGGACGACGAAGATGAGGAGGATGAGGAGGGCGGCACAGAGGGTGAAGAACTGGGGGATGAAGAAGATGATGATGATGATGAGGAGGAGGAGGAGGAAGAGCGAGATGGCGGCAGAAGCGAGGATGACGTCAAACCGCTCGCCGTAAAGTCTGAGCCGGGCCTTCATCACCTCAACCACCATCACCTCGCGTTCCCGCCTCCTGCCCCCCTGGGCCCCCCGCCCGACCCCGAGCCCGGCGCCTCGCTCGACACCGTGGGTGAGCACCGCCGCCACGGCGATTTGTCAATTAATCAATTAGTCGGACAAATCGACAGAAAATTGAAAATCATTTCAACAGTAGATTAATTGTTTTAGCGATTCCTCAAGTGAAATTACTTTGAGTTGTTCTGCCTGACCCTTTCAGACTTTGGCTTTATTTTTCATACTTTATCCACTAAATGATTAATTTAGAAATTAATAGTAGTTCATAATAGTTCATAGTCACTCAAAGGTATTTTTCCTGTGATTGACAGCCTAGCAACTCCAAAACACTTAATTGAGTTGTTTCAAAGCATGAAATATAATAATACCAGTCATGATGGCAACATCTGAGCCCTGCAGGTCGCTGGTGTGTTCGTCTCGGGTCGCTGCAGGTCACAGCCTGTCCAGCCCGCTCAGGACGTCCCACCACTTCACTGCTGACAGCAGAACATACACATACACACCCAGCAGACATCTGGATCTGTGCACAAACAGCCAGCGTGCAGCTTTAAAAGGAACAAATTATTAGAAATATAAATGTTTCTTTCCAAAATGAGATATCCAAGAAAAAACATGTTTTAAAGCTTAATCTTATCACATAACTGCAGGCATTATAATGACTGTCATGCAAGCAGTGATTCTGTAAATGTGGAAGTTGACTTTTCAAATATTGTTGAAGTAGTGCTCCCGTTTACATTTCATGGAGCGGTGGCAGAAAAGTCTGGAAGTTTGTCCATAAGAACAGTCACTCTGTGCTGCGCTGAACATCCACATAACTTTACACTGATTTCACACAGGTTTAGCTTTCACCATTTTAGAGAACGAGTATATTGTTTTACCTGTTTAAACTTGACACTGAGCTGCAGTAAGTAAATAAATAAGTAAGTAAAATTTATTTATATAGTGCTTTTCACAGAGAGAACTCACAAAGTGCTTTACAAGTTAAAAATACAAATGGTCAAAGCTAATAAAACAATATACAAATGCGATTCAAAGAAATAAAAATACAATAGACGGCAATAAAACAATATAGATATATATATAATCAGTATAAAAAGGTGATGCTAAGAAAATAAAAATGCAATAAAAAACAATAGAAACAATGTACAAAGGCGATACAAGGAAATACAAATACAACAGTGGGGTAATCCTATGGGAAAGCCTGTCTAAACAGATGTGTTTTGAGCCGCTTCTTAAAAATGTTGACAGAGGTCATGGCTCTTAGGTCCGGTGGAAGTGCATTCCACCATCTAGGAGCCACGGACTCAAAGGCTCTGACACCCTTGGCTCTAAGCCTAGTACACAGGACTGCTAGTAGGCCCTGATCTGCAGACCTCAGGGACCCACTGGGGGCATAAGCATGGAGCAAGTCGGACAGATATGCAGGTGCCAGACCATGTAGGGCTCTATAAGTCAGTACCAGCACTTTGTACTGGATCCTGAAACTAACAGGAAGCCAGTGTGAAGAGGCCAGGACCGGAGTAATGTGACAGTACCTCCTAGAGCGGGTCAGCAGCACTCGTCTAACACTCGTCTCCCTCGCTGCACCCGCAGAGCAGAGCTCGTACTCGGGCCTGGAGACGGCGGCGGCCTCGGCGGCGGTGCGGCGGCGGCTGGCGAGCATCCTGCGCGCGGCGGACAGCACCATGCAGCGGCGGCTGGCCCGCGTGAGCACCGAGCTGGCCCAGACCGACACCGAGCTGCTGTGCGAGCGCGCCCACTCGCAGCACCTCGCCCAGGAGAGGCAGGAGGTGGCCGAGCGGGAGCGCTCGCTGAGCCGGCAGGTGGACGTGGCCGTCATGGTGATCGCCACGCTGAGGGAGCAGCTCAACGCCTCCGAGAACGAGCTGGAGCGGCGAGAGAGGTGAGCGCTGAGGGGCTGCCATGTGACGGGGTCAGGGCACAGGTCAGGAATATTTCTTCATCTAAAAGTGGAAAAGTGTCAAATATCTGATTAAAGGTGCATTCTGCAAAATTGCTGAAAAGTGGGGACTCAAAAACATGGAATAAACATGGGATTTTATGGTTCTGTGGTCTGCATGGTTCTCATCATCATCATCATCATCATGCTTGAGTTTTGTCCCTCACTACATTTTAAATCAGATCCATTAATTAACAATGAATACTTAAAAAAAATAAAATAATGATTCAATGATAAAAAATGTCAGCTTGAAGCTCACTGAGCACAATGTGTGTGTGTGTGTGTGTGTGTGTATGTGTGTGTGTGTGTGTGTGTGTGTCGCAGGGAGGTGATCACCATCCAGAAGTTCCTGGAGGCGGCGGCCCGTCAGGAGACGTGCGGGAAGGTTCGGATCCAGCGCTTCATCGAGAACCTGCTGAGGCGCATCGCGCTGGCCGAGAGGCTGGTGGAGTATTACCAAGGCAACGGCAGCCCGCTGCACTGCACCCACTACAAGGTGCACACACACACACACACACACACACACACACACACACACACACACTTTAACATGTTAAGTTTTCCTAAGTTAAAGAGCTGTAACTTCCTACCCAGCTGAAGGTGGAATAATTCAAAGGGGACGATTCTCTGTGGTCCAGCTCTTTTTCCTGATTATCTGCATCATATTTTATGTTGTTGTTTCTTTCTATTTTTTTTTTTTTTTTTTTTTTTTTTGGGTGGGGGTTCGTTGCCCGCCATGAGGGTGAAGTCAGGGAGTGTCGTCTTCTTTGGTTTGTTGTAAACTTGTGGGTTTGCAAAACTGAAGGCCAAAATATGGCAGCATGTTGTTCTCCTGTGTCTCCTCTGCAGCACCAGCAGCCGACTGACAACGGACCTCACAGAATCACGAAGAGCAGGTGAGCGCCGTCAGCCTGTCGGACACACTGCGCTGAAAATTAGTATGGAATCAGTCTCGACAAAAACTGATGGTGGTCCCTTTGTGTGTGTGTGTGTGTGTGTGTGTGTGTGTGTGTGTGTGTGTGGTCAACAGTGAGTTAATTTGGTCGCTGTAATCTCAAAGTGTTTATTTGTTAATGGGCCGTCTGTGGTTTCCTTCTCACGCTGAGAGGTTTTAATATTTCAACTGCTTGTCCTGAATTAAACTCAGACCCTGTGTGTGTGTGTGTGTGTGTGTTCACTCCAATTCAAATTTTGATGATTCATGATTTGACTCGGGCTTGAATATTGGTGGCATGGACTGTTACTACTATTGCTAGCATTTACAATAATAATGATGAAGATAATAATAATAATAATAATAATAATAATAATAATAAACTTTATTTGAACAGCACTTTTCAGAAACAAGGTGATGAACAAAAGTAACACACTACATCAAAATGCAATAAAACTCAATAAAATAAAGACTAAAAACATGAAAAGGTCTTGCTTAACGAGTGCGATGTTACCAAAATTTCAGAATTGTAAAACCTCGTTTGAAAAGGCCACCAAAAATATGCATATATTAATAATATATGTATATAATGATAATAATGATACCAGAACAATACCAGAGTACCAGAAACACAAGTAATATTTTTTTTAATTACCAGAAAGCTGTATTTCTAGTTATAAAAACGGTATCAGATCGACATCAGATCTCTTGTGTTTAAATGCTTCCTCAGATATTTAACACAAACTGAAGGGCCCCTGATGTGAGGCTCCTCAGGGGAACATCAGTGAGGCTCTGAGGCTCGCTGAAAGTTGACCTGGGGGTCCCAGCTGAACATGAGAAAGTTCAGTGCAGTACCGTCTCCTACCACAAGGTGGCGCTGCACTCTGGCGAAACTTGATACACATTCATGAGACACATTTATAACTCCTTTATAGCAGATTTAACCGACAACACATCCATCCACACTAATCATTTTTTTCTTGTGCTTGTTTGTATTTAAAAAAATATATATATTTTTTTATTTTTTTCGGGATCCACAATATTTATCAGCACGTCATCGATATCAGCCGATAAAGCTTTTAACGTGAGATTTCTGTATCGGCCGACATGACAGGCCAATACAATGACACTTCAGTTACACCTGACTGCTCGACGCTCCAGTGCAGGTGTGGATTTTGGAAAGCTGCCGCTGGGCCTTCACAATAAGAGCAGGCATAATAAAATGTTAATTCCACTGCAGGAGAGACTTGATGTTCTCTGCAGTTAGATGGAAAAATACAAGCATGCATCGGTAGCATCGGCAGTCCAGCCAAAACAGTTGTAAAATATCGGCAAAAAGCCCAATATCAGGCATCTCTGATGAAATGTCATTTTTAAATACTGCAGCACCCCCAATAGTGTTCATGTGAAATTAACACAGTTTTCATTTATGAACTCGAGAAAAACAAACAGACCTCAGTATCTGAAGCTGTAAACAGCAAATGTTGGTATTTCACTCGATAAATGTCTAAAATTATTTTTATTGATCATCAAAATTATAATTGGTTCAATTTTTTGTCAATCAATTAATCAACTAATCGTTAAAATACAACTCCAGGGTGATTAGAGCGAGCAGTGATAATTAAAGTGTATGTAATATGAGGTTCAGTTGGTTTCTTGCTCCACCTCCAGGTCAGCGGGGGGTCAGCTGTCCTCCTCCGGTCTCCATGACAACAGAAACCACTCCTCCTCGCAGTTCGGCGGCCGTCCGTCGTTCTCGAAAGCGGGCCGGGAGCGGGAGCGGGAGTGGGAGCACCGGGAGCGGCTGGCCCAGTCGTCCCGGCTGTTCTGCCGGCCCGAACACAGAGACGACATGTGGAACCACCAGCGGCGCCGCTCCGCCGGGTACGAGGCCTGAAACCGGACGGGAACGCCGGGGGGAGGCGGCGTCACGCGGTAAAACTGCACCGCACACCGACCTTATTCCACCTTATTCATCAGCCTATGGAAAAGTAGAGCAGGCAGACAGAGAGCAGGGGAGGCGCAGACTGATCTCCCAGGTCTGAACACCACAGAGGAAGAGACAGACAAGTCCATCATGTCAGAGAAAGGGGGCGCTCCGTTTGCCGGCTCACAGCAGGTCAGATAGCAGAACGAGAATTTAAAAATGTCGAGAGCAGCTCTAGAACAGGCATCACGTGAACTTTAGCTGTGAAAACAAACAAGAAATTCACAAATACTGGCTGTGTATCGAAGCAAAACCCCAAAAAAGTGAGTGGTTAAGGCCCCGTTTACACGACAACAGTTCTGATGAAAACGGAAAACTCATTCCTTTGCGTTTTTAAAAAGTTCCATGTTTATACGATAACGTTACGATCCTCGTACACACGGATCCGCAAAAACAACTGAAAACGCTGTAGTGTGCATGCCAGGCCAGTAGGTGGCGGTGAACTTTGCAATGTAACACAACAGAATAGCACAAACAGCTCGATGGTCCACCTGTTGTTGTTTTCCTGTTGGTGCATGGCTGAAAACGCCATAGTCACGCGAGAAGTGGGGCCGTGTCGTCATCGTTTTCACCAGAATTGCGTATTGCCAGTTTCCACGGCAACGGGGAGAGCGGCGTTATCAAAAAATTGCACCCCGGTTTCAAAGGTTTGCTTTTCAAACACCTAAAACGCCATCAAGTTTACCGTTTTTGTGAAAATCGTTGTCGTGTAAACAGCACCTAAATATTGCTCTAAATTAGGCTGCATTTTGTCGAGGGGAAAATCTGTCATGGTCATCTCCAGCAGGGTCCCTTGACCTCTGACCTCCAGCTGTGTGAATGAAAATGGGTTCTCTCCCCTTTGCAGACACGCCCACCTTCTGCTAATCCCATGCAGTTTGGGCCCCAAAGCCTGCAGTCCACATGTGTTCTTGTGGCCTGTTGTAAAATGGTGTGTGTGTGCAGACTGGGGCCTAAACAGTCTTGGAGC
The DNA here is from genome assembly GCF_902150065.1 of Myripristis murdjan. NCBI lineage: Eukaryota > Metazoa > Chordata > Actinopteri > Holocentriformes > Holocentridae > Myripristis > Myripristis murdjan. Next base: position 31,177,490 of record NC_043994.1, on the reverse strand, counting down.
TGCATCAGTTGGCTTTGACTGGAAAGCTGAGACTCTTGTGGATTCAATGAGCCACATTTGATTCCTGTGTGATGATGTTGGCCCCCATAGCAGCCATTTCACTGCAGGCACAGACTTTTGTCCAACTGGACGTCGCTGGAGAAAATGACCTCTAGTGACTTCTAGGAGAATCACAGCCTCATCAACCTTTACAGACACAAACTAGAGGAGGATTCAGAAAAACAAAATGTTTGATGTGCTATCGGCCTCTTGTGCTGTCGGTGATCAGGTCGGCAAAACGAGCGCAACCTGATTTTTGCAGGAAGTCTTGTCTCTAATCAGAACTCGACAAACAAACAGTACAAACTCAGTCAGCTTTGGAGGTGTGGTCGCACCCTAAGCGCTTAATGAAAATCTCCTCTGATATAATTTGCATAATTTTGTATGATTGTTTTTACAGTATATTTATCAGAAGTGAACGCAACAGATATACATCATGAGCAATAAGAGCAGACAGTCCATTTGGCTTGAAGCTGGGATTCAGCAAAGAACACATCAGACGCTGTTTAGTTGGAGGTATTTTGAGGTTTGGAGTATTTAGTCATTTTGAGTATACGCTGCGGTGAGAACACGCTGTGGCAGCAGAGATGGAGGGCCTCTCGTTGGGTTCCTCCACCTCTGCAAGTTCATTATTGGTTGGAGGGATTTTCAGAGAGCAGCCGGTGCAGTTTGTATTTTTCCATAGGCTTTTGTGCTGAAATAAGGCCGCAGTGAACGAGTTACACGACATCCGTTATCAGCAGGGTGGAGGGGGGCAGTTTACTTGCAGTATTCAACATACTGACGTATTTTATTGAGGTATTATCAGTGATTTTGCTGTATTATAGTACTTTGTAAAGGATGGACCTTCATGTGGTTCAGTCTTAACATGGAAACAAGATTTCAGTTGTTGGATTTTTGAGAATAAAAAAATCTGTTCCTGATTTGGACGAAATTGGAAGTAAACTGCACCCCGCGTGCGCACGCACACACACACACACACACACACACACACACACACACACACACACACACACCCCGGCAGTGCTGCTGACGCCTCCTCTCCTCCGGTCGGGCCTTCACATCCACAACATCCCCACATCACGGCCTGGTTCTCCAGAAGCTCCCAGTCTGTCCTGTCATCTTAAATCTGTCTGTGCTCTCTCTGGTAAACACTAACCATCGCTGCACACACACACACACACACACACACACAATCAATACACTCCTGCACATTAGGCTGACATTGTACCTGAGGCATTAAGCCGACCCTCCAGAGACGTTGCAGGGTTTGGACCTGTGGCGTTTCTGATCCAGGACTGTCTCTTTAAATGAATACACCGTCAGTTATTTTGGCTAATAATTAATTAAGGAAAACCTGAGACACCAAAATCAACCAGGTGTCCCTTATTGATCAGGGTTGTTATGAATCCCACCTGATTTCTGGGTAAGAAGTGTGGACAAGCGCCGTGATTGGTCAGAAAAGCCACTGACATGTCTACCATTCACTAAAACTCATAATTTAATCCCATAACCCTAAATGTAACCCAGAAGTGGGAATATCTCGTCCAGAACTCCAGTGGGATTCATAATTTTTTCATGCAAACACTTGAGCATGCACAAGGTTGAGGTATTTATTTATTATTTTATATGTGGGATGATGTGTATTTCAGTGGAAAATGTATTAAAAGTAAGATTTATCATCATTTGTTGAGAAAATTCCCAGGCCTTTTCTGGCTGTAAACGCCACGTGGCGATAAGTCGACGATCACAGGAAACCCCGAACTCTCCAGGAAATATTTCCCCTCTTTGTAAATAATCATTCATGCGAGTTCATCGTGTAATTTCGATCGTCCCGACAGCACCTGAAGGCAGCAGGCTCCGGTTTGACTCAGTCATAATTTTTTGCACAAACACAGTCAGTCTGTCCCTGTTGGCTCAGCGTGCATGAAAAGTAGAAATGTACCAAAGTGAAGCTGAAAATGAAATATGATTCATGAAAAATAACATAAGGCACTGCTGGTGGGCAATGGGACTGTAATGCTAAATAATAATAATAATAATAATGATAAATAAATAAATAAATGAAGGTTAATATATCGTTTTTAAAATGTGTGAATACTACAGAATATATAAAAAATTAAAAATTAAATAAAATTAGAAGGTTGGTCTTCTTACTTTGGATAATTTTAATCTCCTGCTGTGATATCATAAAAAAAAAAAAAACTGCTTGGTTGGATTTTTTTTAGGATTATTCCAGATTGTTATGCTGGCTGAGTGTTTTCCTTAACCCCCCCCCCATACACAGGACATATGAGACAGATACGCACAACAGAGATTAACTGATTCCTGAGAGGATAGCGAACGCCTCGGTGTTAACTGTACATATATATATATAAATATGTTGGTTATTAGTAATCTGATGTATAGACGATCATTGTTTTGTACCTGAGACCGTGTCCAGCATCTTCCTCGTCACTCTGAAACAGGCGGTCAGCACAGACGGGAGTTTGATGACACCAGACCTCGGCCGAACCGTCTCTGCACACAGTCCTCGGCGTTTCGTTTTACCGCGTTTTGAGCACCAGATGGGTGGAGTTTACCGGCTGCTGTCCGGTCAGCTGACTGACGCAGAGACAAAACGTCCCGCGTGGCAAAACCCCGGCCATCTGGTCCACAAAGTCGTGTTGAACCAGTGATGTGGTGGAGCGTAACGTCATGTAAATCTCAGCTTTTTCTTAATTTGCAGAATATGTTTTTTTTTTCTCCACTCGTACATCATGTGAGGACAGGATTCGGTTTGTTAAGGAGAAAAAGCAGAAATTCATGCTTTTCTGAAGATCAGGGATGCACCAATTGGCTCACCTTTTCAGACGGGCCACACTGAAGATAATTAAGTGTCTTTTAAATCAGAAAACAATTTCAGTTTAAGCAAAAATGTGTGTGTATGCAGAGATATTCCACTTATAAGATTATGTGTAGCCGCCTCCAGAGGGCGACGTAGAGCCCTGGGCTAAAAGCGAGGCTTTATACTTTTATACTTTTACAGAAAATCTAAATAATCTTTTTTTTCTTGCTGTGCTTTGGTGAAAATTATCAGATGCTGGTTAAGAGGATCCACATTTGTTTGTTCTTAAATGAATTTTGTTTTTTCTTTTTTTGCTCACTACAGAACCTGAAATTGACATAATTTTACAACCATGGATTTCACGTCAGCTTATAACTCTCACATAATTCTTTTGTAATTCTTATAGTTCTAAGTCTTCATTGTAAGTATTTTTGCTGTGTAACAGTGGCAGTAATACTCCAGTTATTGATAAATAGTTTAAATTAAATGTAGTGATCATGTTATTAGCATTTAGCTCCACTGACCTCCATATATTTTACTCTGTTTATCTGTTAACAGATGTTGCTAATTTGACAGATGTATTAATTAACTGATAATTAACACAACTGGCTAAATAATGCCAATAAACTATCAGACAGATACCAGGATTGGTTTTTAAGCCGGTATTGGTGCATCCCTGCAGGAAATAATGATTTTTGCTGAGGCTGGTGGTTGTGTGCCTCATGATGATAATCCCGTGGAGGTTGCAGATTACGCTTCATTTTATTTTTTTATTATTTATGTACCACAACATCACCGGGGGAAACGAGTCGCGCGTGTGTGTGTGCAGACGCTCGTCGCCGCAGGTCTGGAGGACGCCACATGAAGAATGTACTCAAGTTAATGTATAGCTCATGCTGAAGAGATTGTGTGTTTTCTGCCGTCGTTCAGGCTTAAACACACACACACTCACACACACACACTCACTCACACACTCATTCATTCAAACGGGTGGAGACTCTCCTTTCGCAGATGAATGACGACACACCGAAACGCTCTCATCCCAAAGTGACTTGCAGTGCCGTAAATGCATTACAGTACGTTTGCAGTATTTCAAACTCATGAATGCTTGTTTTCATCGAATCGTCTCTCTCTCTCTCTCTCTCTCTCTCTCTCTCTCTGCATTATTCTGTACAATTTGTTTACATGTCATTATTGCACTCACATCCAATAACAAGAATGTATATGTAAAAGATGTGACTCAGTGTAAAATGTATCTTTGCTATTGTTGGTTTTGGTTTTGTTGACCGTGTTTATTGATATTTTGTACAAAGCTATTTTGTGTCCTCCAGTGGAAGTAGTAGTCCTATGGTACAGAAAAACGAACACAAGCCGTAGCGAACACAAAGTAGTTTTTAAGTTTCATGTTTTTTATTTTTCACAGACCTGACCAGCAGTTCTGTAAAAAACCTGATTTGCTCCAAATTTATTGGAGGCTGCGGAAAAAAAAAAAAAATAGCTTATTGTTTAAGCCATGTGATGTTTTTTTTTTCATTGATTCAACAAATGGAAAATGACATTAGAATTTCAGCGATAACTGATCTCTTAAATTGATTATACTTTGGGTGTTTTACTGTCAGAAACTGTTCCTGGATTTCAGACAGGCCGTCTTTGATTGACAGCCGTGTCTTTTTGAAATGCCGTTCTGGCTTCTGAATGTGTCTCATTGGCACCAGAACGTGGATGGGAAACTGAGGTTCAGTTTCACCAGATTAATGTCTGCACCACATAAATTTGGACAAATCAGCGGTTGAGTATCGGGGAGATGGGAGGCGGATGGGAATTTCAAACCTTTAGCACTTTGTGAATTTAGGCCCTGGTGGTTTTTAGACTCATCGCTGCTCTCAGATGAAAACCCCATCGTCTTCTCTCTTTTGAATCTTTGGGAAAATGTAGATTCTTGTCTTTCTAAACAGTTAAATGAGGTGAGAATGAGACACAAGCCCAACGTTATGAATCAGGATCATCTTATAAACATCAGATGAGCCTCCAGTCAAAGAGTTTCATTCTAAACCTGCCCTGTGGAAAAAAACGAGACACTGACTCTTAACTAGACAGTTTCTGGTTTGATGGTAAAGTTTAAGTCCAGTGGGTTTACTTAAAAAAAAAAAAAAAAAAACAATGAGGACACCATGGAGTCCATGAGCCAGCAGACTAATTAAGTAAAGCAGTGTTAATATCATTTTAATAGCACTGTTAATACTCCAGTCTGCTACTTATGTTAGCTAGTGTGCTAATTGGATGGGCTGTAGAAAAACTTGAGCTTCCCCAGACTGGGACCAGATGTTGGACACCATTTTCACATCTGTAGGTCCAGTGGTTCAGCTCCTATGGGCAGCACTTCCCGTTAGCTTAGCATAAAGACTTGAAGTCTATAGGAGTCATTAGCCTGGCTCTGTCAAAGTGAAAAAATAAAAATTCCAAGAGGTGTGTTTCAACTCCACATGATCCACTGTGTAAGTCGGACCGCTTCAGAGCTGCTGGAGGGTTTAGTTTTTCACTTTGACAGAGCCAGGCTAATGACTCCTATAGACTTCAAGTCTTTATGCTAAGCTAACAGGAAATGCTAACCCATAGGAGCTGAACCACTGGACCTACAGATGTGAAATTGGTGTCCAACATCTGGTCTCAGTCTGGGGAAGTTTGAAAAAGGGGGTTTTGCCTAAAGAATATTGTATTGGAATAACAACAAGACAGTGTTAAGCCAGCTAACAAGCTTACATCTTTAAGGAAAAAAAAAAATAAATAATAATAATAATAATAATAATAATAATAATAATAAAAATAATCAAAATAACAAAATCCGTCAGATGTCTGTGTGTTTTATCCTGTTGAGACAGAGATGTGCAGGTGGATCCCATCACAAACTGCGGACTGAACCTTTACCAAGACCCAGTTTGACTCTTTAGCTGTGGGAATCAGATTTCTGTGTTGAGTTATTTATATTTTATGACACTGAATAGATAACTGGCTGCAACGCGTTTTGCAGGACAAACAGTGACATCGAGTTGGAATGAAACTTTGACAAAAAAAAAAAAAAAACATGAAAAAAGGCTGAATTTGGAGTCGTGGGGTTTCATCAAACAGCAGCGTTCTTATTTTGTGGTGTGTGTGTGTGTGCGTGTGTGGAAGAGTGTGTGTGTGTGTGTGTGTGTGTGTGTGTGTGTGTGTGTGTGTGTGTTTCAGGTGTGTCCCTGACGTACTGTTTTCTGTCATGCGTGTTTCCAATGCTCTGTTCTTGGAAAGTGGAAGATGCATGAGGCAGCCTACTACTCCTACTACATATGTAGCTATTGTGTTACTGTGAAAGCATGCTTCATATGTAGCAAAACGAGCAAAGTACTTATAAAATATTGTTATCTTGTACTACTATGTGTACTTTTGTAGCAGAGCGAGGTCTATTTTATTGGTTTTCGAAGGAGGGGAGTTGCACTAGAGGAGCCAGCTGGTGGTTTCCCATGGGGACAGTGCTAGAAACTGGACAATCAGCAGCGTCCCTGCACCGCCTTGGAAAGCCTGGAACAGCCTGGAAAATGAATTTCTGCGGGTGGAAAGTGCAGGGACCCTGAAACCGAGCGAGGAAGATCGTTTGAGCAGAGAGTTGAACCGAACAAGTGTTACACCTGGAGTTAAAGTTAGTTTGATTATGACACTACTACCTTTTATTGCCGTGCGTCAGTAGAGACGAAGTTAGTTTATGTTCTGTACAAAAACTGTTGACGGCGACCGAGTTTGGTATCCTTGGTTCAAAATGTTTGTCGGTAAGGATTTTGTTTGCAGAAGTAATCAATAGTTTTGTGCCTTCACTTTAAAAAAAGAAAAGAAAAAAAAGAAACACTGTAGTCTGTATAACACTGTGCAAAATGCAATACTGTGAAGACCTGGAATACTTTTCTGTTGAAACTTGTCGGTCTGTGTGATATCATGGAAGATTAAAGAGAAAAAAAAAATGATACCAAACTTGCCTCCGTCTTTTGTTTTATGTGAGTATCAAGTCCACCAGTCTGGGGCTGAAAACCCGAATGAACTGCAAACTGGAAACCCTCACCTCATGCAAAAACATCAAAATGTACAAATTGAAGATTTTCCTACAAGACTGACCTTTTGTCGAAAATGTCCTCGAGTCTTCGCTTACAAAAATGCAAACTGGAAGCCACGTTATCAAAGATCTGTTCAGTTCTGGATGTCACTGCTGTCAGGGTGAATTCCTCCTTTATTCGTTTTTCAAGTGACTGCTGATTATATATTTAACCCTAACTGTAACCCTAATCTTGTCATAAAAACATGTAAACCATCAAAGCTGGATTTACTAGAATTTGACACAACAGGAGAAACGTGCAAATAAAATGTCCAGAAGCTATTTTTTTAATACCATCTTGTAGTACCCACAAATGGCCAGATGATGGCTCTCTTTTCACATAAATAATCTCTCTCTCTCTCTCTCTCTCTCTCTCTCTCTCTCTCTCACACACACACACACACACACACACGGGGGACAGTCCAGTGTCAGTTCCTACGAGCCAGCTCATTTTGATAGCCAACTTTGATTTGTTCTTTTGGCTAAAATGTTTTAAGTTTTGACTTTTGCGAGTTTTTATCGACAGCAGCTTCCAGTCAGTGAAAACAGAAATTTCAATCTAATTCCTCTGAGTCACTTTTCACATTTTTTTCTCTGACAGCTAATTTAATGATCACTGAATCACCCAGTAAGGCGAGTTTTAAGAGGCTGCTGAAAAAGCACATGATGAATAACCCTAATGTGAATGAACTGAACTGAACAACCACGACTGATAAGTTGAGGTGTTGTGATGCTTGTTTTTATTTGACTTTTATTTGTCTTGGAAAGGTTTTTATTAGGACTGTTAACTGTTTTTATCGAGATTTGTAATATGTGATAGTTGTTGTTTGTTGTGGACCCCAGGAAGAGTAGCTGCTACTTCAGTGGCAGCTAATGGGGATCCAAATAAAGAAATGAAGAAATGAAGAAATGAGGAATCTACAGTGACCTGTTTACACCAGATTCCTTGTTACATCGTCTTGTTCTTGTTTTTATTCTGTAAAGCGAGCAGTTTTCTCATGTATCTGTTCTCTTCCAAATTGAGGTCAGCAGCTGCGTTTTAATTCATCTTTTTCTGGCTTTTTTGTCTTTTTTTAACGTGTTGACAAAAATGTCATTATATTTTGTCATAGTTACCCCAGCAAAGGTTCATTTTTGGCAAACAGAAAAAAAGATGACCTGTTTCTTTACATGATATCGATCAATCAAAGATCAAAAACATGGCAGGTGCTCTTGGAAACAGGGAGGTCTTCAGACATGAGGGTGAGCAGGGAAATATTACAAAGCCTTTATTAGAGCGACTAAATCATTAAAGACACTTCTTTCGACGCTGTGTGTCTCCACCAGGGCTTTCAGATATCAGGTCCTGTGCCCGGATCGCCGTCTTGTTCAAAAGTCCGTGTTTGTTTAGTTTTTGTCTCAGTTTCGTCCTGGAAAAAGGGAGTTCAGACAAATAGTTTTCCTGAAACTGAAATTAAACCAGTAAAATTCCACTTCTTTAGATCTTTAGACAAAATAAAGTTGAGTTGACATCCGATGGCAGCTAAAAAACCAAGCTACTAGGTTCAAAACTAGGAGGGAAATGTGACGAAACCCATTGAAATCAGTGTGGGATTCCCGAAGCAACGTGAAAAACACAAAGAGGCTGTTTAAATTTACATTTTTATCTCATCCGACTTTGTCTCCCTGTGCTCAGACTTTAAAAAAATGTGAGTCTGATGCCACCCACTGGTTTCTGAGGGCTCGTTGTGTTCGTTATGACGAGGCGAAGGGGGGCGGGGCCAAGTTCGGGTGAAGCGTAGGCCACCTGTCAATCACAACACAGACACAACCTGAGATGACCTCGTGTCATTTCCTCTTGGTGGTTTGATTATTTAGCAGATCATTCAGCAGCAGCGGACGCGGTAGAAGAAGTGAAATCTGTTACTGAAAGCAAAACTTCTCGTGGAAAAAAAATCACAATCGTGAGAAATGAGAGCAGTGTTCAGGCAGGAGAGAAGGGACCGGCGTTTACACTGTAATACGTCAGTGATGTACAGCTCCAACAGAGGGGAATATCGATATGAACAGAGGACTTTTCACATCTGGACAATCCCCTCATTCATGTCCTTTGTGAACAGCGACCATCTCTTTATGTTTGACTAACAGCAACCGAGGGATTTCTCGGTGTCTTTCCCAGAGCGGCTCTCAGTGGCGCTCTTGTAAGAATCTCCTTTGTCTGCGTATGATTGGACGGGTGAGATAATTCCCATGATCCTGGAGACGGAGACACAATTCCCTTTCGCTTTTCCTTCACATTCTCACAGAGGAGTCCAGAGGAGACTGTGAGGGATGAATGGACATGTTGTGATTCAGCAAACAGACATAGCAAGCGAAATTAATGGAGTTATTTTTTTTTTCCCTCTGGGCCAGAACTCATACTGGGGCTATTATAGGTGCAGCATCAGTGCCATATTGAACAGCTGCTGTCGTGTTTCCCGCACCGGCTTGTTATCAGCGGCTGCTGGCAGGAATGCCGGCATCACAAAGCGACACACAGCGTTAACGGTAACTGTCGTGCTGAAATCCCCAGCATTTTTAAAAACAAATTAAAGTGAAAAGCAGGGCTGGGACGATGTGCTTACCTCCTGACTCAACACTGTCACGATCCTTGGGTGCAAATTTGACATGTACTGTGATTCTTAAGTATTTAAATATTACGTATTGTTATCCTCCTCTAGTTTGATGAGGCTGTGATTCACTTTGACAAAAGTCTCTGGCTGCAGTGAAATGGCTGCTATGGGGGCCAACATCATCACACAGGAATCAAATGTGGCTCCTTGAATCCACAAGAGTCTCAGCTTTCCAGTCAAAGCCAACTGATGCAGCTCCAAGACTGTTTAGGCCCCAGTCTGCACACACACACCATTTTACAACAGGCCACCAGAACACATGTGGACTGCAGGCTTTGGGGCCCAAACTGCATGGGATTCGCACCTCTAGGATAATAATCACAGCCTCATGAGACTTTACAACCACAAACTAGAGGAGAATTCAAGAAACAAAAATTGCAATCAGTCATAATATCGAATCACAATACATATATCGTGATAAGTATCGTGATAGTATTGAATCAAGACATAAACAAATCGGCCCAGCCCTAATCATTGAGCAAATTGCATTACAGAACAACCAGTATTTTGGCTTGCTGAAAGGTATTATGGGATATCTTACACACACACACACACACAGGAGCCTAAATCATCCTCCTGCAGTATCACAGCCCTGCGTGGCTGTTTTTCCCAAAAATGCTGCCTAACCGGGAAGCTTCCTTGCAAATGACCCGTCATGACGACGTCGGTGCACAGCGGGGTTTGCCAGGTCTGATGTTGATGTTGACACTGGTTGCTATGGCTGCGCTGTTGCTATAGTTACACATGGTGACGGAGCGGGACGTGCGCGGCGGAGAGACGACGCATGAGGCCTGACTGGACCCGGTGCAAAACAACAAGCTGCGGCTGCTGAATCACAGAGATTTGCGAGCGATCAATCATGAGGAGAGGGGTCGAGGGCAAAGGTCAGAGTCACAGAGAACGCCAGAAAAAAAAAAAAAGAAAACATTTTTTTTCTCCATCTTTAGTTTTGTGTGGGTGCTGAGGAATGCATTACAAGAAAACCACTGTTCTCACAAAATTACAGTCTGTCAAATGCCCACTTATATCAAAACACCCACCGGCTTGTTAAATCAAACCCACACAATGAACATCAATTAAACGCGACATGATTTTCTCAGCCGCCGCCTCCCATCTGCCTGCCTCTCTCCGCCGAGCAGCGCCAGCAGCTTACAGATTGTGCGTGTTTGTGTGCTTGCTCATGTACTTGAGACTTGTCGCTCGCTGTGTTGGAGAGCACGGGGAACCCCAGCCAGACAGAGGCGTGATGCCTTCCACTTTCCTCAGAATGATACGTAATATATAGACAAGAAAAAAAAAAAGAAGAGAAACGAGGCAGTTCAGAGTTAAGGAGAGAGGAAGGAGAGCTTTTTCAGTTTCAGACTAGAACATATTAGAATATTTGGCCACAGGAAATATTTTCCCATATTTGTATATTTAGCTATGGGAACAGATGATGACACGGGAGACAGTCTGGACTGTCCAGATTAATTATCAAACGGGTCTGATGCTGTCCAGGTTTTACAAACAGCTGGGAGTTGCACTAACGTATGGAAAAATGTCATCGCTGCGTCCGGATGCGCTGAGGAGCCCACATCTTCTGTAGACATGGTCATAATTGTGATTTTCAATTTGAAGGAAGGAACGCATTTGGGTTTGGAAAAGAAAACACAGAACGGTGGAACAACGAATCAGAGAGAGACGGAGGTGTTAGAACTTTTACATATACATAAAATGTTTGTTATAGTCAATATAACGGCAAACAGCGATAATAGTCCAGTAATTTTAAGCCAAATAAGGGGTCAACGTCAAACAAATTGCAACAGAAACAAGCTCAATTGATTTTGTATCCTCGACATGTCCTGAGTGAGGGAAAAAAAGCCCTGAAGAATCCCACTGGGGGAAAGTTTCAAAAAAGACCAAAATACAGCCCATTCAAACGCCTATTAACTTTTTTCTCATGTGAATAGGGTAAAAATTTTAACCTTTAGGTATCACCATGAAAATTGCTGAGTTGATTACTTACCTTAAGACAAATAAAAAATGTATTGCAATTTTTTTGAAATTGTTTAGTAACATGAGCTAATTTGCATAAATCTGCATAAACTCCACAGCTTTACTACAGAGGGCATATAAAGTGGTCTTCTTATGATACCAGCATGAAAATTGGGATGAGCTGTCTCCATGGGTCACTTGACAAGTAACCACTTAGAAATTTCAAAATGGCAGCCATTTTTCAAGATTGCCACCACCTGGTCATTGGTAGCCTAAATGGGTTCCATTCAGACCTTAATGTTTAGTATTTGACTGTTACATGTCAACAGGATTGATTACGAGATTTTCACTAAAATTCAACCTGCTACTCCCCTCATCAGCATCAGTGCATGTTCCCGCTCCACTGCACAGCTCACCTCAAGTGATTTCTTCCCTATTTATACACTATATAAATATACACTATATATATATATATATATATATATATATATATATTTCCACTGCATGGCTAATTGCCTCATTTGATGATTCTGTCAAAGTTTTTTCCTCGTGAAAGTAAAACCAGGAATTTATTCGTTTCCGAGCTGCGTTTCATTTACTGCCACAAGGGGGAGACAAATCCATTGACACTGGATGGGTAGAAGCGGCATGGGCTTTTTTTTTTTTTTTTTTTTGTTGTTGTTCACGCGTGTTTCCGGCTGGTCCATCTCGCCAAAGCAGCAGCTGAGGAGTTCACTGACGTCACGGCGCCGGCAGAGGAGTTTTGAGATTTGCCGCGAGCCGAAGCCTCACCGCGGGTCTGCCTGTTCTAGTTCTATGAACAAATCACATAGAACCACAGCGTTACCGGCGTTTCAATCTGGCATTCCACGGCGGAGCGTCTCAGCATCAACAAATCATCTCCCCGTCCGTTTTGAGCCTTTACTATAATTACCGCACACAAACCAGAGCGGCGGTGAGCCGTTGGTCAGCAGGTGGCGCTGCTTTACGGCACAAAACAGGAAGAGGAAGAGGGCGCTGTTCCTCCAGAGCAAACGGCGCTAAAACTTTAAGAGTTTCTGTGAAAAAAATCACTTCCAACATGTTGATCCCGGAAGCAGCGGGGTTGATGGGAGACGTGATGCTGATGTGCAGAGAGACGCACTCGGAGCCTTTAAAGTTAAAGTTAGTTTGATTGCGACACTTCAAACTGTGAACGTGCGGTGAGTCAGCGGAGACGAAGACGTGCACGACGTTTCAGAAACAAATTCTCTTCTCTGACACGGGAAACGTGGAGCGAGGGAATAATGATGATGATGATGATGATGATGATGATGATGATGATGACAAAGAGAAGACAGAACAAGTTAGTCAGTGGATACCAACGACATTTCCCAGTCTCTCCGGTTATTTAGAGCTGAGGACACACACACACACACACACACACACACACACTCTGACACAGAAAACAACATGATGATGACAACAATGTTCCAACCCTGCCTTTATTAGCCACCAGCTAATAATAATATGACTGTGGATGATTCAACACACACACACACACACACACACAATACTCTATCTCTGTCATCAGCTAATTATAAAAATGTACATGATGTAACATTAAAGCAGCACACCAGAGCATGTGTGTGTGTGCGTGTGTGTGTGTGTGTGTGTGTGTGAGAACATTAGGAAGTGATTACCATGACAACGCAGTCTCTCACAGACCATGATTAGCATTTCTCAGGTCTTGAGAACACGGTTCAGCCTGCGGGACGCGGCTGCAGGGCGCGGAGGGGCTCGTCCTCGTTCCTCTTCTTCTTTTTTTAAAACTTTAGTCTCCGTCTTTGTCGCTCGACCTGCCAATCAAACCGTGTGGGCGGGACTTGGATTTCCTGTTGATGGAGTTTCACTTTTCTTTGTGTGTTCAGTCGTGCCGGCTGCTGCCGCTGTCACTTTCTCAAATGAGTGTGAATTAATGTGCCAAATATAAAATAATGGACTGTAAATGTGAACTAAAGGGGGCTGTGCTGCGGAGCTGGACTCCCACATCAGAACAGCACAAAACACACACACACACACACACACACACATTCAATCTGACATTTTCAGCTCTGATTCAGGCCTCGTTCAGACGGCCAGCCCAAATCTGTGTTTTGGCAGATCCAGAGTGCATCCAGATCTTGATCTTAGAAAGTTTGGACAGCAAAAAAAAAAAAAACACGAGGCGTGATTTTGCCGGCAGCTCAACACGGGACAGCGTCACGTCCAGAGTGACGGAGGGGCGTCAGAGCAACTCAGCAGAATCCTGTAATCGCATGATGCTTGTGTTTGGTCGCATTAAAGCCTTAAACTTCTGAGACGAGTCGCTAACTTTCCTCCAAAACCTGAAGCAGAAGTCTCGAGATGACTCACCCGTTTTAACACCGAGAAAACACTTTGCAGCAGCAGGTGTCAGTTTTTTCTAAATGAAATGCCACACGAGCAACATGCACACACAGATTTCTGTTCTTCTGTGTGTTTTGGCCTCGTTCAGGAAGGCGTGTGTGTGTGTGTGTGTGTGTGTGTGTGTGTGTGTGTGTGCTGGGGGAAACTGGCTGGGAGGTTGACTCGAGGGCACGGCAGCGTGTTAAATGGCTTGTTGTGTCATGGTTCATTACTGCGTCTCAGCGTGTCAGTAAACACTGGAGGCTGCTGTTGATCTTTCATGGAGAGAGTCAACACACAAACACGGCGCTTTGACGTCAGCGTTTCCCCGGGACGCCCCGCTCCGCCGCGACCTCGCGAGTTTGACGTGTGACACGGCAGAAAGTGTGTCAGGAGCAGACGCCACGGAGCTTCTCAGACGTTTTTCCTTGTTGTTCTCTCGTCTCGGTGGAGCCGCCGTGCCGTGAACTTCTCCACATTGTCACGCCGACTCCGTGCCAGGCCGGTGTTCTGAAAATTTGCGCTACCCTCTCAGGATGAGCTACCAGTAGCTCATCCTATCAGACTAGTCTGATTAACTAAGCTTCTCACTGGAAATGACCTACCCTAGCAAAAAAACATTGTTTAGTAAGGATTCAGGTCAGATATGTGTGAGAAGCAGACATACAGCCTCTATAAATGTGGTTATAAGTAGAGTAGCACATTCTGTCAGGTAGGAAATATCTATCAGAATGACCTACTACATAATATGTTATTTCCATGCACCCAAACAGTTAGTTTACTTGTCATAAACTATTTGATACACCTGAAAAATAAGACATTTTCGATTTTTTATCTTGCTAATTTTAGAGATAACATTATAATCTACACTTTTAAATTTTGTTTACCTGTCAAAGACCGCACTTCCAACCGTCACCATAGATGAAGATCACGACGGGTAGCTCAAAATTATGGGCGTGTCCTCTGAAAAAAAATTTTTACATTTTTTTCGCTCTGCACATGCGCACATCGTGTTGGTAGGTCATTCTGAGAGGTAGCTCTATTTGTCAGGACACCGGGACGCCCTGAGGAAGCCCGGGCCAGAGGGGAGCCCGGTCCCCCTGAGAGCCACGAATCAGACACGTTCTCGTATGTGGAGGGACGGGACTCCGGCACCGGGCTCACGTAACCCCCCCAAAACAACGAAAAAACAAGGGGAACAGTCTGTATCAGGCTCTGTGTTGAGTATTTTGTCGTTCACAGGCAGACTCAAGAGAAAATACTGCACTTTAACATAAAGGCTACAAAAAAACAAATTACTGAGTCGATTCATTCATTTATTCATTCCCTTCTTTCTTTCTTCTTTTGGTTCATTTTTGTCGCTTTTCTTTCAGTCACTCGGGGAATAAAACCACCAGCGCTGGCAGTGGGCCGGGCTTTTCTGGGGAAACTCCGCTTCATCGTCTTCTTTAAATAAAAGAAACACAGAAAGACAGAAAAAAAAAACAAAAACAGGGCTGCGAGTGACAGGCACTGCTCTAACTGTCTGTCGGGGCTCCCTCAGGGATCCTTTGTCCTGTATTTGGCCTCCAGATCCAGTTTCCTGTCTTTACCCTGTGGACTGACGAGAGGCTGCCTCCAGAATCACATTCAGATCCGCTCAGCCTCGAAACGTTCACGGGGGTTTAGCCGGCGCTGCGGCCGTCAGGAGCCAAAAGGACCAGAAAAACAACACAGTGCTGGAAGAAAAGTCAAATCCTCGACTTTAAGTAAAAGTGGCAACACATGAATGGAAATGAGTCCCTTAAAAGTTCATGCTCCTTCAGTAGAAGTGCAGCAGGATCCTCAGTAAACTGTGAGGACCGGTTCCTCTCAAAGTTAGATTCCTGCTGCATTAAGTAAGAGGTGTTTTAATGCTGCAGCTCCACATCCTCATCCTCTGCATGGAGAAGCTCCTTCTGCAGAGGAACTGCAGCCGCCACATAAATGAAGAGCGGGAGGAAGTTTCCAGATTTCCCTCTGAGGTGCAGAAAGTCTCTCCAGATGAAAGTGAAGAAACACGTTTCCAAAATTCATCCCAAGCATCCACAAATGCGACGCTTCACTCTGCAGCTGGACGCCTGAAACGTCACCCAGGCGTTGCAGAAATAATTTTTGTTTCACTGAGAAAACGAATCATAATAATCTACACGCCCCAGCTGCAACTTCTAACATCCCATAATCCTTTAAAACCTCAGGTGAGCTTCAGTCGTGTGGCGCCGTGATGAGGAAACCCGCTCTGCTGCTTTACGCTGCTGCGGGACGTTTGACAAACACAAAGTTCCTGCTTTCACCTTTGAATTTTCACATGAGCACCATTTGAATCAGAATCAGAAATATGTATAAGCATATGTTGAATTATAAGAAATAGAAAAGGAAAATAAGAAATGTAAAAATGTGTGCATTATGAATACCAAAATGTAAATTATTTATATAGTCATTTATTTATGTGTGTATTATGTGAATTATGTTAAAACATGTGCAATAATCCTAATAATAATGATGTATACAGAACTAAGAAATTGACAATATGTAAAACATTTATCAGTCTAATAATATATGAAGTCAGATGATAAAGCAGACATACACTACTCACAAAAAGTTAGGGATATTTGGCTTTTGGGTGAAATTTATGGAAAATGTAAAAAGTTCACGCTACAGTGATATTATATCATGAAAGTAGGGCATTTAAGTAGAGGCATACACTGGTGATTTCCTCATCTCAAACAATTTCTTGAAACAAAAGCCAACAACAGTGGTGGATATACCACAACAAAAAATGTCAGTGTCAATAACTTGTCATGTGCCCTTGAGCATCAATTACAGCTTGACAACGACGTCTCATGCTGTTCACAAGTCGACTTATTGTCTGCTGAGGCATGGCATCCCACTCTTCTTGAAGGGCGGCCCTCAGGACATTGAGGTTCTGGGGTACAGAGCTCCGAGCCTCTACACGGCGACTCAGCTGATCCCATAGGTTTTCTATGGGATTCAGGTCTGAGAAAGTGCAGGCCGCTCCATTTGAGGTACCCCAGTCTCCAGCAGCCGTTCCCTAATGATACGACCTCGATGAGCTGGAGCATCAAACACCTGATGTGAATTTTGCCGTTAAACTCCTTGTTAGAGAACAGCAACTTGTGCAAAAAGTACTGAAACACTGAACAGTTGGACATGTGCATTCAAAAGTTTACAGAAGGTCACATTAAGTTCACCTGGAAAGGTTAGAATGCATTTTAGCTTCATCCTGAAATTTCACCCGGAAGCCGAATATCCCTAACTTTTTGTGAGTAGTGTATTTATTCAGCATTTTTTTCCACAGGTTTGGTTTTCCAACAAAATCACAGCCAGCCCACGTGGAAGTCCCTTGAACTTTCCGGTCGTTTCTTCACCTGCAGCCGCGCTTCCATCCAAACTGTTTCTGGAAATTCAATAAAAGAAAATGCAAATTAATGTGGGTCTCCATCAGCGACATTCTGAGTTCAAGTTCAAGGTTTATTTCAGATTTTTGCCTTTTTCAAAAGATAAAACCCATCATTTCTTCCTCAAGTGAACAGAAGAACTTTGGGATTTGAACTGATTAACCTTTCCTGACGCGACACTTCAAATCAGGTTGATGGAAACACGTTTTGTGCTCTTCGTGTGTCGGGCTGCTGCTGTATGGAAATATTTATGGTTTCTCATATTCAGGATGAAGGAGTCAGAGAGAACGCCAGCTGCTCTCGTTGTGTGATCCTGCCAAAGTCTGAAATCCACGCTGAGTAAAACGCCACCGGCTTGTACCGTCACTGACTGCTCACATTAAAGTGACAGGTTGATGAGATGACTCTGATCCCCTAATGAGTTCTGCCATTAAAGGGATAGTTCATCCATTTTTTGAAAAATCTGATTTTAGTTTTTAGAACATCAGCCGGGGCGAGAAGGAGGCTAATGGCACCACTGCTGTCCTGCATAACCGCTTCTGCAAAATGGACGAACTGTCCCTTTAAATCCACCTCAGTCATGTGGAGGAGGAAAAAAAATCAGACTTTTCCCTCTGGTTCCTGTTTCTTATTTTGTCGCGGTGGAAAACGACAGCTTCGGCCTCCTTGCTGCGTGTGACGTCGACGTGAAGCTCCTCCTGCTGCTGCAGCCGCTTTAAAGGAGCGACCCACTGATTCTGCACGTTTGGTGGAAAATCAATCGAATACATACACTGACTATGAATAAAAAAATAACGTGATATCTCACTGCTACAGCTGGCTTCAAGGAAAACGCAACAGGGAATAGAAATTATTACTTGTATCTCAGATGAAATGTGATGGTTGACAAGCAGCCCGACCTGCTGGGAGTTTGAAGGGAAAAATTAGGATGAAAATATTAAAATCTCCTTTTATGTCAGTGAGATACAGCAGCACCTCATAATTACACTGGAGAGAATGTGGGAAAAGTGGTGAACATACTCATATTTTTCTGGGATTATCCTAAATTATATCAATATCGGAGGCAGATATTCAGGCAGAAATCAAACAAATCACATAAAGTATTAATTTTCTAAAGATAAGAACAGAGAAAGGGAAGGAATCGCAACGTCTCAGTGATCTCAGAGAGGCTGGAATCAGACGATGTTTGTCATTTGTACTAAATAAATGCCTAAAGTGATTAATCAATGAAGTTAATCATGTTGATTATAATTAATAAATGTGCTTCCAGTTGACTAATTTGTTAAATATCTCAGCACTAACATAACGTGTCAGTCTGCACACAACATGCACACAGCTGCTGCTTTCAAGGAATTTCAGCATTATGTTATAAATATACAAGTGGTGTGTGTGTGTGTGTGTGTGTGTGTGTGTGTGTGTGTGTGTGACGGGCTCTGGCAGTGTAATAATGATCCTCCTCCTGTTTGTTTGCTTTGGACGGGACGGAGGCGAGGACGAGCCGGTCAGAGCCTCCGCAGTTTGGCTCGACTTCAGAACTAAAACAGGCGAAGTCGTGATTCACTCGCTCTATTTACAGCCCGTCTTCTCTTCCTACTAAAAACACCAAGAACAACAACTTGCTTCCAGAGAACCGTGACATCACCAGTGACCACACACACACTCACACACTCACACTCACACTCACACTCACACACACATGCTTGCACAAACGCAGTGAAATCTGTCTTCAGTGCACACAGACGCCTCCGTGCCACAGGCTGAGTAGGTGGGTGTCAAACTCATTTAAAGGAGACGGTGTGAAGAGTGTGTGTGTGTGTGTGTGTGTGTGTGCGTGTGCGTGCTGAGGCAGCGCAGCTCCGTGGGAGTGGGATGACATCTCCTTGGACGGGGCTGTTTTCCCATTTTAGGTTGTACTAACCAGGTTGTGATGAGGAGCCACACATCAGATTTTCATCCTGTTTCTGTGTTTAAGGAGGAAAGTCGGATGGAAAAGACGAGAGTATGAGGATGAGTGCACTTTAAATCACTGAGACGTCGCTAAGACGCTAAAAATACACTAGTGATTATTTCAACATTATGTTTTAATTTCACAACTTTGAATTTATTTGACAAGTGTGACATCCACACAGAGATGGATTTAACTACTGTTTAATACTACTAATAGGCTCGTAGGACTACTATTGCTACTACTACTACCACTTTTACCACGACCACCACTACTACTGCTACTAGTGAAGCAGCTACTACTACGACATTTCCTCACGTTACTGAAACTAAAGAGCTTTTAGTGTACTTGTACCTTTTTAAGTATTTTTTTTAAGCCAGTCATTTTTCTTTCCCTTCAGTCCATGTTTGCCTGAGTTTTGTCCTTCACTGCATTTTAAATCAGATCCATCACAAAGAACATGTGATCAATGACAGACTGTGGAGCCTTTCACAATAAAACCCCAATCAGCAAAGATGAGAAGAGGAACCTGCTTCTACTTTTTGTCATTTTTCCAAATTTCACAGTAAAAGAAATGCAGGAAAGGACCATTTAGACTCAACCGGGCACAAAATGTGGAATAAGTGTGGACGATGAGAGCCATGTAGACTCAACCATCACATGATGTTCTTATCCCCCCATGTGTCAGTTGAGTCTCCAGGGTCCTCACTTCAGTTGAGTGTAATGCCCCTTTAAAAGCATGTAGTTTGCAGGGTGCTCTCTCGCCTCCTTTTCTAACTGCATGGAAAAGATCACAGTTCACATCACGGCCTCATCAGAGTCGACTTTGGGCTCCAGAACATGAAGACGTTTGAGACTGTGAGGACCTTGTTTTTGGTTCCAGTCTCCACCTTCATTTTTCTGTGTGTGGATGTCACTTTTCTCCCAGCCAGCGGTGGAAATCCCACGCTGGAATAAAAGTCTGGAGTTGTTTGGGTTTGCGGGTCGGAGGAGCCTCGGCTGCTGCTGCTGCTGCTGCTCGTTGGGCGAGACGAGCTGCCAGCGTCCCTGTTGCATCACTCGGCTGCAGCTGCTGCTTTGGTCACACACTCCCTCCAGTTTGGTTTTCTTGGGAGAAACACAAAGATCCAGCCTCCACAGAGTCAACAGTGAATCATGTGAGTCTGACTCACTTGTTATGGCTCCATGTTTAGCATTTCAATATAAAGAAGTAGGCAGTTAATTGGGACAGCTTTGCACTTGGGAACACGCACACGCACAAAGATACACACAAGCATGCACAAAGATACACACACATGCACACACACACACACACACGCACACAAAGATACACATGCAAACAGTCACATAAAGAGGGAGAGACATGCCAATTTTTTGTTTAACTCTTTGAAACCAGAACAAACTTGATTTCTCAAGCAAATTAGCATGAAATGACCTGAAAAACAGCAGGAAACCGGTAAAAATTACAATAAAATGACCTAAAAAATTAGCCCAAAAAATAAATAAAAAATAGAAAAATAAAATAGCATCTGTAGGGAAAAAAAACAACAAAACAAAACAAAACAAAACAAAAAACCTAAATGGATTCAGAATTTGGTTTAAAAAAATTTACAAGATAATTACCAGAAAATTAGACATTAGTGGCCACACAGATGCCCAAGTTTAATTATAAACTGAATTCACCTGTGTTGAAACTGAATCAGACAATTTGAAAAAAGAAATATTAAAAAAAATAAAAGAAAAAATTTGCAAGAAAATGGCCAAATTTTTTTTTAAAAAGCTGTCAAAAAATGTGAAAAAAAGAAAGCAAATATTTTCAAAAATTAAAGAAACCATTATTTCCCAGATTATAAACAGTAAAATTAAATATAGATAGAGAACAATAAAATGTGTGTACACATAAAGGTAATTATAATAATAAAAAAAAGAGAAAAAAATGTGTATTAATAATCATAATAGTAACAACAATAACGTTTCAATTTCAGTGTATAGTTATATGTGGTGTAGCAGTGTGAGTGAGGTTATACAATTAGAGAAAATAAATAAATAGATAAATAAATAAATAAAATGAAAACTAGCCAACACTGAATCCTGTCTTGCTTTGTGACCTGCAGTCATTTGATTAAAAAAAAAAAATCTAATTTCTTTTCACAGAGTCTGCATTCAGTCAGGTTTGTCTTTTTATTGGATTTTTTATTTGGGTTAAATTTGGGCTCACTGAAATTTTCTGTCCAGTAAATTACAGCATTCTATTTATTCGTTTGATTTCTGTCCTCCTCTGCGTGCGACGTCTTAGTTTGTTTTCTGTGTCTGTTTCTTTTTCTTGTGAGTTGGGGACCATGATCACAGCCTCACTTTGGCATATTAATATGTTTTCCTGATTTGCCAGGTTAATTCTGTCAGGGTTCAGATAGTTTTGCGGTTCTAAATGTGTTTTCTGCTGCTATGAATTTGGATCTGATTTTATCAAGTGGTTCCAATTTCTTTTTTAAAAAATTATGATTATTTTAATTAAGAGTAGGAACTGGACCAGTTTGGACAATTTCTGTGGATTTTTTTTAAATTTTTTTAACAAAACTCCAGCTGTTCTTTTTCAGCTGGGTTTGTTACCTCTCTCTCTCTCTCTCTCTCTCTCTCTCTCTCTCATTAATTAGCCCACCACTGTAATTAAGGCCGCATTGCCCTTTGTGTGGATGACTTGCTGACTGTTGCAGGCTGTTTGTGTACTTTGGTAACTAAGGACAGGGGTTACTATGGTTGACCCTCACACTGCATGATGGGTATTGTAGTTCATCTCCCTGCCTCATGCCTGCATGTAAAACTGATCTGTAAAGTCATATGATTAACATCCGTGCTGGTGAAAGGACTACAACATCATGACCAACTGCACATTTCAATACTGTAATTAAATGTTATTTTGACTTAATGTGCACAGCAGTTATTGCCGAAAGACTACATGTCCCACAATGCACTGGGTATAAACTGTGAAGCGCTGTCTGGTGCGGACGTGTGTGACAGTTATTCAAAAATGGGGTGTTGTGTTGGAGGCAGTGGAATAAACTGCAGTTCTGGCAAATCCTGTCAGAAATCCGCTTTGATCTCAAGTATTTTAGTCTCATGTTTAACCATGTGACATTTAATATTTATGAGCAAAAAACAACGACAAACAAATCGTAAACAGCAACAAAACAATAAAGTCCAAGTGTGAAATCAACGTGGTGGGCTGGTCAGAGAGGAGGAAAAATGCGAGAGCTCTCACTCCGCCGCTGCCACCGGATACCGAAAATGTCTGGCAAGCTGTCATCATCATCAAGGTGCCAACTGTTTTTAATGTAACGCTTAATGCTTTTGTGTTTTGCCTCTGACATCACGGAGATATCAGTTAACACTGTCTACAGTTTTTAAAGCATCAGCTTAATGTCTAAAATAACTTTTTTACTCTGGAAAAACAATATTTCATTGCTTTTCTAAAGGTTATATAATGGCAATAATTGCTTTGTTAATTATGCTAACAGTGTGAGTTTTTATTGTAAGACCATAAAAAATTATTCCAATGAGCACTATTACCTTATTTTTGTGTATTTTTATGTATTTATTTTCACTGGTGGCTCCTTTCCTTTTTTAGTATTTATGTAATTCCTCATTTGATGTTTTTTTTTTTTTTTTTTTTTTTTTTTGCAGTGATGTAGCCTGAAGAGTAATAGATGGGTATAGAAAACAAATAAATGAAGAAATAATTAGGTGATGCACATATCTATGTATTGATCATGCAGTCATGACATTTTCCTCACTGTTACATAGTTTATTTGAACTGAACCCAAAGTATACTGCAAATATGATGAGTAGCTGCTGAGATCAAAATAAAAATTATAATAATAATGATACAAAATGGTCAGTCATGGTTATGTTACTTTTGATTACATTCATTTATTTTTACAGATAGCTTAATTCTTCTTTATTTTCATTTGTATTTTCAAGTAATTCCTTATTTTATTTGATTTCATTTGATTTTATTCGTTTTATCAGTGATATTGCCTGAAGGGGAATAATTATATTTGGAAAATGAATGAATGAATAAATAATACACTGATTCATTTATGGCTATAATTTTCCTCACTGTTTAATAGTTTGTTTGAACTGAGCCCAAACTTTCCTGCATGTAGAGCTAAATATTTATATTCAGATGAGTTATTGTAACCAGTGATGGTTATGTTGCTGTTATGTCATCTGGATGAATGTCAGCTCCCCTGAGGGTTAACGCCCACTTTCGCAGACCGGAAGACGCGTGATTTTCCGCTGTCGAGTGAGTCACTTCGACAATACACAAGCTTTGGCGCTAGCTGAAGGAGGCTAACGCTAGCAGGCGGTGTTCACCGGGCACGGTCGGGTCGCGGTTCGGTATGATTCCCGGGGACAGCAGCATGAGCTCCATCGTGCAGCGGATCGCCCGCCAGGCTCTGGTCACCTTCAGGCCGCCGCGGCACGCCGGGGAGGCCGCGAAAAGTTTCCAGGAGAACCACAGCAAGCTCAAGAGCCTGCTGACGGAAGTGCGAGCGGCGGACCTGAAACTCGTCCCCCGGCGAGCCGACGGCAGCTGCCCGGCCGCCGGCGTGCCCCCGCGGCCGTACCCCGGCGCGCCTCCCCCGGTCACCTACATGCACATCTGCGAGACGGACGAGTTCAGCATGGGGGTGTTCCTGCTGAAGAGCGGCGCGTCCATCCCGCTGCACGACCACCCGGGGATGCACGGCATGCTCAAAGTCATGTACGGCAAGGTCAGGATCAGCTGCTTCGACAGGCTGGACCGGCCGGCCGGCGACCCGCAGGCGGCTCCGCCCGCCCAGAGAGGAGCCCTGCGGCGCTGCGTGCTCCGCTCCACCGGGGAGTACACGGAGGAGAGCGGGCCGTGCGTCCTCAGCCCGGACCGGGACAACCTGCACCAGATCGACGCCGTGGACGGACCCACGGCTTTCCTGGACATCCTGGCCCCGCCGTACGACCCGGACGACGGCAGGGACTGTCATTATTACAAGGTTTTGTCCGAAGCGGAGGGCAAAACGACGGAGGAGGCGCCGAAGGAGAAAGAGAAGGAGGTCTGGATGATGGAGATCACGCAGCCTCCCGATTTCTGGTGCGGAGGGGAGCCGTACCCCGGCCCGGAGGTCTCCCTCTGAGCATCTGACTGACCTGCGGCCTCAAAATGTCCCCTGTCCCAGGCTGCTCCGGGTCAGGGCACAAGGCCTCGCAACGCTTTGGATGGACTTGACTGGACTGGGCGAAAAGATAATTTCTTCTCCAATTAAGTGATTAATTAAACCTTGTGACAGTGGGATGTGATGCTGTGCAGTCTGCAGGCGGTGTTGGCCAGCCTGTGCCTCCTTCATGGTCAAGAATGTAGTTACAGAATGACATAACCAACATAAACACCAAAGAGATCTGACGATAGACTGTATAAACTTCATACAGTCTACATATCTGACACTCAGAATTAGGTGACAGGGTAATAACTTTATGCAGAGGTAAACAGCAGTAACTGTTTTTTTTTTTTTTTTTTTTTTTTCAAAAGGTCGAATGTCAGGACTTAAGTCTGGATTTTGTTTTAGCACAAATTAGACCCGTTTCTGTGCTACTAAACAATGTAAACCACCCACTTCTGCACTAATAATACAGGACAGGAGATAATGGTGGTGATCTCATGCAGTTACTGCTGTTCTCCCCCCAAAAAATTTCATTTTCAGGTTTTGGGAATGAACTGGGAGTGTTTTCATGATGCATTTCTTCCTATCTGTCATCCACTATAGTTTTGCCTCTGCTTTCAGTCCCCATTGTCACCGGGGTCACCCTAACCCTAACCCAGATATCACCCCGTGTGTTGTGGTCTAATGTCTGGATTAGACATCAGACCACAGGAACGCTGTGGCCGTTCAGGCCTCTGAGTTTATGAGTAACTAAATCTCAGGACTGCATGTTGGCAGGGAGTGTGTGTTGATGATTGACAGCCGTAACAACAGTGAGGAAAGCAAGGAAATGGATGCAGCATCAGACTTTTTGAGGAAGTGGTGGAAAATGGCAGCATGAACAGGGTTACCTTCCTAACTGAGGGAGAAGTGGCAGAAAATAAAGAGTTTTATCAGGTACAACAGGCCACTAACACAACCAGGGTTTGGGGTTTGGATCCTGTTGCAGACACATATTGCTGGCTGAAAACCTTGTATTAACAAATATCAACTTCTTACAGACTAGAAGAAATTGTCTTTATTTACTGGACCACTTTGCTTGTTTGAGCTTATCCAGTGCAGTTTGAAAGGGATTTACAAGACCCAGGGTGGTACAGTTTTCTGCACCCTATAGTCAAAGTCAAAATATGGAAATCATCAGAATTGCAGGTTTGAGCTTCTCACATGACACCAGAAAAGCATTAAAGATGTATTTGTGCAAGATGCTGCAAGGTTTATGGTTAAAAGCGCCCGCCAAGTGCTTGATGTTATCACTGTGGGGGATAAAGAGGCTCCTGCTGCTGCTGCTGCTTTCCAGAAAGTCAGAAATTGTGACTCTGTGCAGGAAAAAGTCAGAAAACCAAGCAGGAAGCTACCTGGTGTCATGTCGGCATGGCGTCACGCACGTCAAACCCTGTTATAGCACTACATGTTTATGATCTCTGCAGTACACTTTAAATTATATTTTCAGTCTCATGGCACTCGAAAACGCCTGTGTGGTGAATGGTTGTATGTATAAATTAGAAATATAAACTCGCTCTCACAGTTGCTGACTCGTATGCTAATTGGCTTGCAAATGGTGGCATAATTTGGGGCGAAGAGGATTTCATTGGCGACCATGTTTGTTCTCTTCCTGCCGGCGATTTTAAACGGATCGCAGCACGAGAAACAGCAGCGAGGTGGAAAACGGGCGTTTGCCAGACTTTTCTTCGCTGTCTCTCGTCGGACGGTGTTGGCGTGTTTTTCTAAATGTCTTCCGGGGCTGCAGGCTCCTCTTCAGCTCACATGAAAACAGGAAAATAACCCAAAAACAGAAGAATCGAGGTTTTAACACATCGACAGGACATGCACAGGTTGTAAAAGTCATTCCTCTCAGAGCTGTGCGCATGAATCTCAGGACTCTGCTCTGACTTGTGTGTGATTGACTTGCTGTGGATTGAAAGATGAGGAAAGTGTGTGATTCTGACCTGCACCGTCCCTTTTTGGCAGGAGGACGGGATGGGCTCTCATTTTTTGGTGAAGCTGCGGTCTTTCTTTGAAAACCAGCGTTTGCAAAAAGGCTCATGTTGGGGTTAAATACACAATTATGTTTATTTGAAACTTTTGAGAGTGAAAATGACAACTCCTAGTGCTGCAGCATGTGCCCACACACTGAATAACAAGGCAGAAAGAAATCGGGGATTTTGATTTCAAAATGTACAGCTGCACTATTTAACTGATGGCTAGCATGATAGTAGAGAACATTACAGATTACAGTTAAAGTGTTAATTTCTCATCTAACAAAATAGTCTCAGTTTTGGAACATAGACTGCTTTGTAATATTTTACTCCTTTCTCAGACAGGTGTTTGTTTGTTTGAAATGGATCTGTCGTATTTTGGAACCAAACCTCAACTTGTCCGCTGCTGCTAAACACAGTTTCTGCTCTAAACAGAACAACGACTGACGCTAGATATGCTCTGTATGGTGTTCCTGTGGGAAAAGCAAAATATGACTTTTTGTTAGCAATAATGTTTCTTCAACTTAGCACTTAAAAATCAGGCCTGAGTGCAGAATCCTGTCCTGGAGCAGTCGCTGTTAAATGAACAGAAGCTGTATCGATGCGTTTTTGCCTGTAATGGTTTTTCTGTCCGTTCATATAAAATGTGGTGTTTATTTTGCCTAAACACTGAATGTTGACTTTTATTTTCTATGACTTCTTTCTCTCACAATTTTATTTTTCGTCCCTCCTGATCTTTTGCTTTTTTCTTTGACTGGTCACTAACGCTGCGTTCAGGTGTAACTCAAATTCAGACCTGTTAGATTCACACGAGCTCTTTACGATGTTCGTCAGGGGCGAAACACACAGGACGAGATGGAGCCGCCAGAAAACATTCAAGTAAAGGAAAGATTTATTTGGGTGCAAATTATAAAAAAAAAAAAATCTTTTAGTCTGGACTCACGGTGATTCACAGGCCTTTTTTGTTTATTAACCAAATAAATCTCTTTTGCATCTATTCTGGCAGCTCCATCTTTGTTTTGTTTATTAGCTCTGAAATCAGTGGTTCTCAAAACGGGGTGCACGTTCCCCTGTGGGTACATGGGAGTACTGCAGGGGGGATTTTTTTTAAAAATGCCAAACAAATATATAAATCATGCATAATTCCTGAAATAATTAGCCTGTGTTATAATAAGTTAAATAAAACACTGTAAATCTAAGTTTGAAAAAGCACATTTTATCTCCAGTTCTCCCTCTGGGTTCCCTGAAGGTGTCAGATGTGTGTGTTTGTGCTTTAAATCGTCGAGCGAGGACGTTTGTTCACTCTGACCAAAACAAATCCAGAAAGTGGATCAGTGGTTGAAGGAAGAAGTGAAGAAGAAGCAGAAATACAAACGAGAATCTGCTCAGTATCAGGTTGTTGGTTCACACACTGACACACAGGATTTTTTTCTATTCTCTTATTCTTTTTTTTTTTTTTTGCACTGGTCAGGGTGAAAAAGTATTTCTAAGGGGGAACATCATTGGAAAAAGTTGGAGAACCACTGGATCAAATTGTCTTAATCATTCTGGATGTGGGCGCTCCAGCCCGTTCGACACCTGAACGCTCCCAGGTCGTGTCAAAGAAACGTCTCTGTTTCTTCCCGTGTGCCCTGAACGCAACACCAGAGCACCGAGCTGCACTGAGGACAAACCACAACATCACAAACCAGCGACACCACAACTCTACAAGTCTACATTTATTTGCATTGGCAAGCAGCATCAGTCCAGCAACAAAAAAACAAACAAAAAAAAAACAAACTTTAAAACTTCAGTGCTCGACTCGTTGCATAATTAATAATTATAACAACACATAAACAGACGTGTGACTTGTCCAGTGTCCGCCCTCTGCCGCTCCGTATCGGACATTCAACAAACTGAAATGCTGGTAGGATCGTAGCGAGTGTCTCTCCACACACACGGAGAAGTGTAAAAACAAAAAAACAGAAAAGGAAACAATCAGTAAGTAAGAGACCGGTACATTCAACATGCTCAAACGCTCTGACCCAAATCGTCTGTAAAGCCAATTTTAACATCTGGGTCATGGTTTTGCTTGACTTTTAAGATTTCACCAGCTCACATGTCTCATTGTGTTCATGGTGAAAATGGAAAGAAGGGATATTTTCTTGGACAAGAGATGTTAAAAAAAGACTTAAAACACCTCCAGAGGGTCAAGCTGCCTCTGTAAACCTTCACTTCATTTCTGTTTTATTATTTAAAAAAAAAAAAAAAAAACTCTCAGGTCCAGAAAGCTGTGAAACACGAATCTGCTGATGGTCATGTGGAAAAATATTGTTTGCACGTGGATACACACCGTAAATCCGTTATCGTCTGAGTTCCTGTGATTTCTGTGTTTTGAGGGCTTCGGAGGTTCTCCGCCTGGAGGTCGGCGTCACAAAACATTTGCTGGGATTGAGAGACGATTTACGGCATCAGACAGAAACATCTTTATAAAATGAATGTGGTATCTATCCCCAGTTTCTCTCTGCAGGTTTAAGCCTCTCAGCTCCTCAGTTAATGAACCAAATGAAACCACCTGGAGCCTGAAGCAGGTAAATCACTCCTGGGTGGGGGTGTTTGCTTTGTTTAAGGGATCAGAAGCCAAAAAAGGTTAAACAAAAAAATAAATAAAATAATTAAAAACAAAAAGCACCAGTTTAGTTTACAATCGGCATCAACGTCGACCAGAATCTTCAAATCCAGTTGTGCAAAGTTTAGTTTTGCAGAGTTTTCTACATGAAGTGACTCTTTGAATGGCAGGTTGGTTGGTGGAGTGACTCAAATTCTTCACATTATTCTCTGAATGTCCACAGAATTATAACACCGTCCTCTTAATGCAAAGTCACTCCCTCTTTTCCACAGTTCATGTCTCGGTTGTCTGTTTCTTTCAGCTCGTGTCCTTCACCACTGAAGCTCCACGCAATTTCCTCTCAGTTTGTCTATTCAGGCATTCAAAAAGTCTCCAATTTTGAGGACAAAATATTTTACTTTTGCAAACAGGAGAGAAAAATAGATTTGTGTGGCCTCAGTTAGGACGAGTTGTTACAAAACCTGAAAGTTAAACTCTTTTCCACAGTTTGAAGGAGAAGCAGCTCTCATTTCTCAGCTGAGGCAGTTTTTTTTTTTTTTTTTTTTTTGCATGAAGTTTGAAAGGTTTTGGTTTGTCTCCTCTCGTGTCTTCAGGCCAGAGATGGAGGAGCACAAACCAGTAGCTGCACATTATGCGAGTTTATAAAATGCATCAGTCGGTCACCGTTAACATCCTGGCGGTGTGTGACGTGCACGGCTAATCCTGTAACTCTGAAGACTGACACCACGACGATCATTAGGGCTTTAAGTCAGGCCTGAAAGAAACCTGTAGGAAACACTTAAAAAAAAAAAAAACAATGCTAGTATACATGGCATTTCTGGGCCCATACTGCTGTTTGATGATGATTTTTTTTTTTTTTTCTGTGGAGAACTGGCCAATCACAGACGAGGTGACATCACGTCCAGATATTCCCAGTGGAGTTTGATATCAGAAAATGTCTCAGGATGTAAAACATGGCCAGGTTTTGCTGTCAGTCCCTCACAGTCACAGAGCGAGACCTTCTCTCCAGAGCCGCCATTTTGCATTTGCACCGACGTTCAACAACCACACGGGAGCGGCGGAAAGACCAGAATGCAATGCTGCGGCCTCCAATGACCAGAATGCAATGCAGCAGCAAGCCAGGTGGTGGATCGAGTGAAGGGAGGTCGCTCTCACTTACACACTCAACCAAAAGTGAAAAAAAAAAAAAAAAACTCTCTTGCTCATACATTATTCCTCTCAGATACTGCAACAAGCTCTCAATCCCTCTCCCACCAGTTGAAAGGCATTCTGGGAACCCCCCAAAAAACAAAAAAATAACAACAGTTACAACACATCACTTTGCAAAACAGCTGCTGGGTTAAAGGGAACATGGCAGACCGACGACACAACAGTGAAACAGGATCTGAGGGGGAGTTTCCCTTCAGGGTGACCCGGACCGCCTGGGGAACACCTGCACAGGTAAAACATAACATCCCCAACTCTGCTGAGGATGTGGAGTGAACCTGACTCGTTACCATGAACACACACACACACACACACACACACACACACTATCTAGACACATTTTTATCAGCACTGCAACAGTTAGAGAACAAACCCGGTGATTGGTTGGCATCTGAAATCACACCTCCGCCACTTTAGACTCTTTCTTTTACAAATGATACTGATTCTGAGTTGAGAAATGAATGTGTGTGTGTGTGTGTGTGTGTGTGTGTGTGTGTGTGTGTGTGTGTGTGTGAGGCAAAAACAGAGTGCATAATGTGAAAGTGTTGATGGAATCCCCCCTTAATGCACTGCACCACTGTGAAGTCAGCACGTTTTCAAAGAAACACCCCAACATTTTGGGTGAAATCCCCTTTTTTTCCCGACTTCCCCAGACTGAGACTAATGTTTGGTACCATTTTCACCTCTGGACGCCCACTGGTTCAGCTCCTATGGGTAGCATGTTGTGTTAGCTTAGCATAAAGACTTGAGGTCTATGGGAGTCGTTAGCCTGGCTCCGTCAAAGTGAAAAAATAAAGCTTCCAGCAGCTCTGAGGCGGTCTGATTCACACAGTGGATCATGTGGACTGAAATGGATTTGATCCACTGTGTGAATCAGACCGCTTCAGAGCTGCTGGAAGCTTTATTTTTTCACTTTGACAGAGCCAGGCTAATGACTCCCATAGACTTCAAGTCTTTATGCTAAGCTAACACAACATGATACCCACAGGAACTGAACCACTGGACGAACAGAGGCGGAAATGGTGTCCAACATCTGGTCTCAGTCTGGGGAAGCCAGAGAAAAAGCTATCTTTCACAAAACATTGTAGTATTCCTTTAAAGGGTGATGTGTTCCATTATAATTACCTCACTGTTTTCTGATGCTGACAGGTTTATTAATTAATTTCCCCTGTGAGACCTTAAATACTGCATTTAATTACCAGTGTGAAAAAACATCAAAATAGAAGGCTGTGCAGTTGCCAAACCTTCCCTCTCACATCTTTCACACCCAGCTGACCCAAATCTTCTTTTTTCATTTTCTTAAATCTGTCCCCATCCTGCAGTCTGAGTTATATTGAATCCCTGAGAGCATGAAGCGCACACACACAGTAGACACAATGGCTTGCCACAGAGCACTAAAGCTGCAGCAGTTTGGCACATGCCTGCGCACACAGTCTGAAACTCTGAAATCCTGACATCCAGTGTTAATGGCTTAATATTCAGCAGTTCACAACGTTCAGCACATCCGTTCATTAAACCTCATAAAAGCTGTATGACAAAGTCCCTGCATTTGATAGGCTGTCCTTCACCAGCAGAACCTCCAAACCCCCACGTCTGTGGATGAAATGTGTGGGGACAAAGTGGAGAAATGACAGAGGTGTGACAGGATGATGATATTTGGTCGGTTTGATAAATAAGAGTTGACCAAACAGCTGAAAGGGAACTTCTGTCCTGAATCATCCCTGAGGGGAACTTTTTTAGATATGGCTTCCAAATAGATTTCTGGTGAATTTACTTGACTTTTTTTTTACCCTCCTTGATAATGAAAAAATACAAGATTAAATTTGGACACAGTTTGGTCGTGGGAGGCTGTTTTTGACACCCATGTTTCTGCGTGACCCTCAGATGGCTCAGGGTCAGACGCGGCAGGGTGACATTAGGACGAGGAGGCCTTCTTCTCCTTCTGTCTGAGGTGGATCTTCATGTGCCTCCTCCTCTCGTCACTCCTGGCGAACTTCCGGCCGCACTGGTCGCAGGAGAACGGTTTCTCCCCGGTGTGTGTGCGGATGTGGGTGGTCAGGTGGTCGCTGCGGCTGAAGCTCCGCATGCAGATTCGGCACTGGAAGGGTTTGTGCCCGGTGTGGATGCGCAGGTGCCGGCTCAGCTCGTCCGACCGGGAGAACCTCCGGTCGCAGCTCTCTGCCGGGCACGGGTACGGCCTCTGGTGGACGGGCGTCTTGCTCGGTCGGTTCGGGTACTTCCTGGGTCTGAGGATGGGTCTGAGCGGCAGGTTCTGGTGGCTGGTGAAAGCGGCGGCCATGGGGCCCTCGGCGGCCGGCGATGGCGCACCGAGTGTAAAGTTCCTGATGGTGTTGAGGGGCGTGAGAGGCGGCGGCACCCGCAGAGAGTCTAGCGGGTACGGGAGGGATTTCCTCTCGGGGAAAGCTGCCTGGATGTCTCTCTGACAGTTCTGCTGGTAGAAGCCTCCGTACTCGGGCATGATGGAGAGCAGCGCGGTGCCGTCCACAGACGGTTTGGGCGCGGAGCTGTAGGACGGAGGCGGGTGGTAGGACACGGCGCAGGTGGAGGTGGCCAGGTAACCCCCCGCCGACTGGTCCTGGTACATTTCCCCGCTGCAGGAGTACGACGGAGCCGTATGAGGAGTCGCGTACATGTGGCTGATGTCCGGCTGGCCGTGCGCCATGGCGCCGTCCCCCGCGTCCGCTGCGTCTCCGCCTGCGTAAATGTTGGGCGATGCTGACGGGGATCCAGACCCCACGGCCGGTCCCGGGGTGGTAATATCAGCACTTACCACGTTGATAATGTCCCCGGGGGTCCACTGTCCGTCCGCACCTCTGGAATCCACCGAGAACCTGCCGGTAAACGCCACGGGGTGCGTGCGTAAAGTTGCCACGTACTGCGTCAGGTTACCTTGGAAAGGCTGCTCAGGTGCGCTCTTCTCGTCGAACAAAATATCACCTGCGAAATACAGAAAAATACAATAAGTTACAACAAGTTATGATGTGCTTTTAGTGCGTTTAAAGGTTCGGGTACTTCGGCACACATCACATTACAAAGTGTGTTTTCTGCGATTTCTGACTTTTTGCGCAGGACAGTAAATGTTATGTTTTCTGCAAGTAGAAGTTTATTTTCATTCTTTCACGACAACCAGTTGTTGCCACATTCTTTTTCATTTCGATTTCCAGTTTTCAACCTAAATTAATGTTGAAACGAGTTCGATTTTTTTTTTATCAACATTTTACACGGCGAGACTCGCATCCCGATATATAATTATACAAATTCTTACCCCCTTCGTCTTCATTTGACTTGCCATGTTCTTCCTCGCCTACAGACTCCTGTTTAAACACAATCGACGTCTCTGCAGACAAACCCCCCTCCACTGAGTACATGTCCTTAGGAACACTGCCTACAATGCCGCTGAGAGATGCAGAAACTTCATCAACAATTTTTGCGGTCATGTTGCTGCCTTTGGGACGGGGAGCGGGCGACTTCAGCCTGATACCTCAAACCAGTCTGTGGCTGTGATGTCCTGATAATTCCCCCGATTCTCCGTCTAATTCTCAACCATTTCACAACACACCTCTGCCTTATTTTTATCTTTTTAACCCTTGTCTGTTCCGCCTCTCATCTCGTCTAATAGAGCCGGGACGCGGCGGTAAGGTTATAAAGGGAATCTCCGGTTCCCCCGTTACGTCATTCACCAAATAAGGACTTGCGCGTTAAAAAAAGGGAACTCCAGAAATAGGATTGGACGGCGCAATGACGGCATTAATGAAGGGCAAATTTCGAAATTACACGCACTAATTAAATCCGTGCACATTTGCAGCAGATACATGCACCTAGATCGGCTTTTTAACGTTAAACATTTTTTGCAGGATAGCACGCGCTCCTGCACCCCTGTCTCTCCCCCTCTCTCCTGTAAATAAATAAATTAATTAATGAAAGCGCCATCATTCGGAATTCCGGTCACACACTCTCCATAAATGGGTTTATCCGGTGAAGTGAGAGGAACTCTTTCTGCTTATATGGCTGATATCCGGGGAAATCGTGTTACCGACTGACACGATCTTGTCTGAGCGCCAGGAGAGCCCACACACACCGCTCCGGCTATTTGTTTCCCGTCCGCCTTGTCAGGAGCAGCTTTGAACTGAGCCTGCTATTGTTGGCCCCGCTCAGATATATGGGGTCATTAGTAATAGAATAATGATATAATTCCACTCCCGTGAAAAGCTTATTGCTCTTTTATAGGCGCTTCACCGCGTTGCGCTTCCTAATGCTCAACGGGCTCTTTGTCTTCCAGGAATCAATTGGAGAAAAAAAAAAAAAAAAAGAAAAGAAAAGGAAAAAAAAAAAAGATGTGGGCAAAAATGCAATTTAGTCATTAGTGTTGATCAAGATGTATAGCCTGCACAGAAAACAAACAACAACCTCAACTTCAGAAAATCGTATTGCTGCTGTTATCTGGTCCTATATATTTAATGAGCTTGTAATTAGGGCCCGAGCACTGGAACAGTGCGAAGCCCTATTGTTATTGTAATTATGAGATTTTATTTGATTTTTGTTTCCTCAAACTGTACATATTATTTGTGCTTTGAATGTTATGGTTGGTTATTCTCTACTTGTGTATATGCTCAATAAAACTGTTTGAATTTTAAATGCTCAGTTTTTTTTTGTACATTGCTGAGTTATTTTTTGGGGAAAAAAATTATGTTGACAGACAGCTTGAAGTCATCACTGACTATTGACTGACATCTGTTAACAATTAAGTCTATAATAAGTTGAGCGGTGATGCGTCCACTTCTGATGCTTTGAAAAAAGGCTTGAAAACATCGACAAAATAATACATTTTATTTGAAATTTGCAGCTGATGGAGTGCAGCAGACTTACAGCCTATTCGAACTTTTCTAATTTTAAAAAGACAGAAGCAGATAATAGTTTCAGGCCACGCACAAATGCAATACAAGCTCACAATTTAAAAAAAAAAACATTTTTCTCCCCTGAACTGAATGTTTCCAGCTCACTTGTGTGCTAAGTGAGATTTTTGACCCCTGAGGCCATGAAGACAAGTCTAATAAAGTCATTATTACATTTCAGAAGCTCAAGTCTCACAGAAACTGAGCCGTCTGATCTCTATGTGATGTATGATTTTGTCTGGTATAGCAGCAGTATGGAGCCTATAGACAGTGGGTAAAATTTCAGTCACGAGGACTCTGATAATGTGGAACACACTGATGATTATATGCATTTCCTATGAGAAGAGAGAGAAGCAGACAGATGATAGATGATGGACAGACAGCAGGACCATGTGGATCTGAATGCATTTTGGTTTTATGGCTTAAAGTCCAGTTATAAGTAGTGATGTACAACTATCATCCTCCAAAATATACCAAAATCAAAAGTGTTTTCAGCAAAACACAAGTATTTTCTTTTTGAAGGGCCTTTTTTAAAAAAAAAAAAAAAAATTGACACTAATTATTAGGATGGAAACTATACATTCATCTCATAAAGATTTGTGGGCAAGTAAAGATGTTGCTTGGCTCGATTCTGAAAATATTAAAGGAAGTGGGGGTGACATGACATTGAATGAACAAGGGAAGAGCATTTGCTGCTCAGTGTGAACAGCAAAAAGCTGCATGGAGTCATGTTTATTTTGTTTTTTACATTTCAGATCTGAAACCAAATCCAAAAGCACTGAACTCCACGTGTAGGTGAACTAGTGCTGATAAGACTGATCAACAGAAAATTAACGGATTATGATTTAGATAAGTACTTGAACATTTTATTTATAGTTATTCATAAAGTAAAAACTCCAAACTCTTCCTCCAGCTTCATCACTGTTGAGGTTTGCTTGTTTTTCTGCTTTTTTAAAAAATCTTTATTCAATTAAAACGTTTCTCGGGTGCTGTTCAAGCAGCTTGATGTCATCACTGCAAACTTGAGATTGGCATCTTTCTTTATGTTTTTGACATTTTACAGATGAACTGGTAATTGGTTAACAGGGAAATATTCAATAGCTTGACTGACAATGGGAATAATCGTTTGTTGCAGCCCTAATCTGAACTCTTGAGTCAGATTTTCTTGGTGCCTGACGAGTAAAGCTGATGTTGTTCAGCTGAACCAGAGGTGGCAGCACCAAGAGCTGATGAAGAGTAAACCACCACTGAGGCCACGCTCCTCTTTATGCCTGCATCAACAGCTCTTGATTAAGTCATTACTCGTTAACACAGAGGCACATGAAATAAAACAACATAAATATAAATGTGCACAAAGAATAAGACACAGGTACGTGCAGGTACGAGGGAAATCCAGATCAAGAGCTGCTGTCTCTGAGAGATTCACAAACTGGACGACTAAATTTCAAATTTAGATTCAGAGGGTGATGTTTCTGGAAAATCAATGATTTCTTAGCCCTATTGCAAGCAATCTGCAATTAAATGCTTTATTTCCTTTATTTCTCTGTTTTTTCTCTGTTGAAAGTTCCCATCCCAGTGATTAAACCTCTAAAAATCATCATGTCTGTTCATTAAAATTACATATTTAGGTTTTTTCATGAAATAACATCCCTTCATGCCTTGTTACAGTTTAGATATAACTCTGCACCTTGCACTCATTAAGTATGCATGGACTTATAAATATACAAATAGCGATATGATTTTTTTTTTTTTTTTCAGAAAATCTCTTAGTTATGCTAATACTGTTCATGTGAAGCTGCCACTTTGAGTTGGTCTTGTTGATAAAAAACAAAAACAACCGGTAGAGCTGCTGCTGATGATATGCAAAGCAGCGCCCCGTCAGCTGACAGCTGATTGGCTGTGGGGTTTGTGACCCATGGTCTGCCTGAATCTCACACACACACACACACACACACACCTCCACCTTCAGCAGAGGAGTGTGGAAACACCTCTAGTGACAAACTGAGAGCAGGTGCAGTCAGGAGAGTTGAGCTCACAGATTTTAGGACAGAGACAGAAGAAAAACACATTTTTGAGTGGAGTGGGACTTTAAGGCACCTTTCACACAGCCTCATGTTAACAGACCAGGTAATCATGGAAGAGCTGGGAGCCGCTTCACTGGAGGATTTTTAAAGGACCGTCCCAGTGATTCTGCATATTCAGCGTAATCTCTACAAATGATTCCTGCTGCTCTCCTCCCAGAGCGAGCGGTGGGGTTTCAGAGCTGCCACATCACTCCTCCTCCCTTTCCTCCAGCCGCTGGTTTCCACTCATCCCACTACGATATGAACATGAACTTTCAGAGCCTTCACACTTTCTTCACTCCAGTTTTCCATCAGCCCAATAAAGTCCTCCACATGAGTTTTCCTAAAAGCAGCAGCACTGTTGGCTTTTCAGGACTTCTTTTTCAAATTGGGGGCGGAGTGAAAAAAACACTCCCTCCTCCTCCTCCGCCGGGGAAAATAGTCCCTAAGAGGGGAAACATTTTGCTTTCCACAGCCAATCATCAGCTGTGTGGTTTGTGAATGTGGAGGACTTTGTTCGCCGCAGAAGCAAAACATTATCAGATTCACATTTAGACTCTGTGTTGTGGAATCTTTAGTTCCCAGCATGATTTGATAAACGCTGACATGTAAACTGTGGGGGAGTTGTGCTAAACAGGTGAAACATTCAGAATCACTGGGCTGGTCCTTTACGCTCTCAGCATCTCTCAGTTCTTGGCCTTGGTATATAAACAGGAATAACACTGTCTAATAAAAGGCGTGCGGTGGTTCTCTACGTCGCTGTGATCAGTGAAAGACAGTTTGGATGCTTTCAGGTCAGATGTGAAAGTGTTTTTTTCTGCTTCGCTCTGCTGGAGGGAGACTCTGAAAGCAAGAGGCCGAATCTGTGTCGGCTTTTGGCGTGAAAATGGAAAAATACGACCAAACATCGAGTCAGAATATGGCTCCGCCGCGCCGGTCCTTCACATCATGAGGCTGATCTCTGCTGGATTTTCTAATGTGCCGAAGAGAAACTCCAGCAAACTGAAGCCTCCAGATCAGAGAGAGAGAGAGAGAGAGAGAGAGAGGGAACATCACATCGCTCTCTCTCTCTCCCTCTCTCTCTCTCTCCCTCTCTCTCCCTCCCTCTCTCTCTCTCGCTTGCCCGCTCTCAGCCTTTTGAACGCCCACAGTTACAAAAATGTTGGTGTGTATTGTCGTTGTGTGGCGAGCCGCCCACCCTGTGGCAGATGGGGGTTTGATGCATCCACACACACACACACACACACACACACACACACGCACACACTCCAGTGAGCACACACGTGCACGCACATACACAATGACAAGCTCACAGAACATACACACTCTGATGCGCGCTCTAACACACACAGACACACACTCCTATCTTTCTCTCACACAACACAAGCACACACTGCAAAGAATACACACATGCACACACTGAGGAACACACACACACACACACATACTCAGTCCTACTCTGAATCTATCTAATAAACACCCCCTCACACACTTGCATGTACACACACACACACACACACACAGACACACAGTTTTGCTCTTTCTTTGAGTCTCACACACTCATGCAAACAGACACACACTATCTCTCGCTCTGAATCTCTCAAACACACACACACATGCACACACACAAACACACACACACACACAAACACACACACATACACTCCTTTGCTGTCTCTGTCGCTGCGTGTCCCACACAAACCCACACACAATCTATCACACTTACACACACACACACACACACACACACACTGCTCCGTGGGGACGGTGCCCTGCTTCCACCCTTCGCCCACGCTCCTGCGGCCCGCCGAGGCTCAGGGGGGTTTGTGGTTTTGTGTTTGGAGGCTCGGGGTGTCAGCCGGGGGTCCGGTGGCTCCGCAGACCCCACCACGCCGATTAATCATCTGTCATCTGCGCTTTTTGTTAATATGGATCTTTGTCTTGGTCCGCGAGCGTCGGCCGTCCCGGGCCGGCCGGCCTGCCTGCCGCCTGCCGCCCTCCTTTCCCTTCTGCACCCAAACCTCGCCACAAAAAAAAAAAAAAAAACACAAAAAAAGAAACAACACAGCTGCTCCTCTCTGTTTTTTTTTTTTTTTTCCCTGTTTCTTTTCTCGAGCTCGAGCTGAGAGTTTTCACGCCGTCGTCAGTTCTCCGAGCGAGCCTCCTGACCCGCGAGGCCTCATGTGAAACGGCGCTTTTGTAATATCGAAAATTCACGGGTGTCGACCCGAGCTGTAGGTGTCCCTCTCCTCCCTCCTGAAAACACTTTGGGAGATGTTTACCGCCTGGTTTACTGCCTGCTGACTGTGTTTACCTCTGCAGGCCGTGCAGCGAACACAGGGTTTTAGTTACACTTTAATCCAAATAAATAGATTTAATCATGGAAGCACACAGTCGTCAGCAAAGAAACGCTTTCCTTTTCTTCTTTCCTGAAAACATTTGTTACATTTTCGCTCATCTTCCTCGAGCGCCTCATCCTGCACATATTTCACCTCCTTCCTCCCTCACGACGCTCCGTTTACACACCAGAGCTGCCTTTTTTTTTTCTCCACACTTTGATCTGTACGTTTCCTCCTATAGCGC
This sequence comes from Myripristis murdjan, assembly GCF_902150065.1. Lineage (NCBI taxonomy): Eukaryota > Metazoa > Chordata > Actinopteri > Holocentriformes > Holocentridae > Myripristis > Myripristis murdjan. The sequence continues at coordinate 31,137,508 of NC_043994.1, read as the reverse complement.
TGACATCAGATGCTGCGTGTGTTTTCACCTCCGTCTTGTCCTTAGATCCTGTTTTTCTTTGCTTCAGGCCTGTTTCCCCACAAAGATCAATAAAGTTTCATCTTGTTTTATAATCTTTCTTTTATTTTTTTGTCTTCTTTGTACTTTTTTTGCTTGTGGAAATCAATACTGAAGAGTGTAAGAGAGGATGATCAAGGCTCTGGATGGCAAAAAAAAAAAAAAAAAAAATCTCTCACTCTGAAAGTCTAATATCCAGATTTGAAGAAACAGTAACATGATCTTTATTATTTGTAGATTCGACTGTATTGGTCTGTAAAGGTTGGATCATTTTGTCACCAAAGGCCTTAATAAGAAGAATAAATCATTTCATTTTGTGCCATCATTAAGCGTAAAGACAGTTTGAGCATTTGAAATGCTGGAAGGATATGACTGTTTTGGTTTTGCCTGCAGCAGATGATCAGGGTTTTGCAGGTTTATGGTGAAAATGAACAGTTTTATTGTGAAATGCGACATACACAAATTTAGATTACTAAGAAAAAAAAAGTATAAGTCACTCTGATGTGGTTCCAACACTCTTTCAAAACCAATAGGTGATTTTCAAATATCTGATTTTGGGAGGAACCTCCATCAGATGATCAGAGTTTTTCATGTTTGGGGTGAAAATGAGTTTTATTGTGAAAAGCTCCAAATATAAGTTTGTTTGTTTATTTGTTTATTTGCACAATAAAAGCAATAAAAAAAAAAAAGTTTGAAAACATAATCGCCTGACATTTATCAGTCAAAGTTGAGACTGTAATCTCCAATCTAATATGTGAATTTTCACTGTTGCCCATGTTAAAACAGTAGATATTGTTTAACTGTTTGACAACTGTGAACGGAGGGTTTGGATTAATTTTAAAAAAGTACAATCAGTCATCCTGATATGGCACCAGCACTGTTTTTTTTTTTTTTTTTTAACTGGTAGGTGATTTTGGGAGGAAGCTCTGTCAGACGATCGGGGTTTGGGACGTTTGGGCGATGTGGGGCACAAACCTCTGCCCCGGCCGTCAATAAAGGCGATTGCATATTCATGGGAAATGTATTGACTGCTGAGTGTTGGATAATAGACACACACATCAATGAGGGCCGAGCAGCCATGAATGGTTTCAACAATATCTCTGGCACCCAGGATGTGTCGTCCGTTACTGAGAGCTTGTCCGATGCTGCTAACTGCCTGTTAAAATGAGGCTAATTGGCTTTTGGAGGGTTCAGCATCTCCAGTCCAAACCAAATTTAGGTTATTTTTTGAAACCACTGCGGAAATGTAAATATAAAATGCCTTTTTGTGTTGAAATAGCTATTTTGGTGGTGTGACAATATATCCAAATCACTTGAAAGTGTTCACAGTGTTCCTGCAGAAGCACAAAATGGTATAAAAGATAGTGGATAGCGTAAGAGTGCATGTGCTGTGCAGTTTGCTTTTTTTTTTTTTTAACTTAGGAATATATGGCACAAAGAGTCTATGTATAACCCACCGTGATTCAGAATTATAGGCAAACTTGCCAAAAAAACCCACGAAAAACATGGGAACGGTGGCGAGAGGGGATGCTGAGGCTGCCATCGAAAATAAAATATGGCAGGACTGAAGCCAAATGCTGCTTTTAATTTTTAAATCCTTTCATTCCAGTCCCACGTTTCTCATTGAATTTTTTTTTTTTTAAATGTGTGTTATAACAAATTAGGAAACTGAAGTTGGCAGTGCAGCCACGTGCTCAACATCACCGCGCTCAGAAAAATCTCAGGAGGAAACTGCACTGAGGGATTTTCACTCTAATCTGCTGAAATTCATGCAAATTCACACAAAATTGAGAGTTTCATTTCAAACATCCGCAAATCTGAAGACATCAACTACAGCGCGTACTATTATGAAATGATAAATTAGTAAAAAAAATAATAAAATTTAAACAAAAAGAAAAAAAAAGATAACAGTTTCAGTACATTCACATGTTTAAGTGTGCATCCAGCAGGACATTTTTAAACAAGCTTTTGTTTATATTTTTCACCTCCATAATGCACTAAATTGTATTCCATAAATGAATCATTTTACAGATTCTGAATGTTAAGATCAAATGCCTGGAAACTCAATCTTTTGCAAATAATAATAATTCTAAAAAAATCTATACAAAACAATATTTTGCCTTATTTCTCTTTTGATCAGGCAGGTGTGTGTACGTGTCTAACAGGCCTCGAACATGTCTAAATAATTTCTCTTGCACAAAACGGACTGAAAATCTTCCGGGTATTTTAGAAGATATTTTGAAGTATCTCTGTGTAAACGAGGCCTGTATGTACTTCTCTGCCACACACAAGCACGCAGCTCATGTCATACTCAGTGACGTGCAATGGCAAACGCAAAATACAGCTAGAACATTAATTATCAGGAGGCAACCAACAACTAATCTGAAGAAAAGTGCGTTAAATCTTCTGAGCAGTGGTAGCTTGCAGGGATTCCCCCTCACAGGCACCCATTCTGATTTCATTTCTATCAGTTTAACACAACGTAGGGATGGTTCATCCTGTGAATTTACACCCAAAATACAGATTTTTACCCTCGGCTTCACCCCAAACTGTTTCACAGCACCATGTGACAAACACACAAGGATTAAACTCACTTTCACCTGCAGCGAAGGGCTTCCTCCTTTCTCCTGGGTCCAACCAAGTCGCTGCTTCCCCGGGCCTCGTCTCCCTCAAGGCAGATCGAGAGAGAGAGAGAGAGAGAGAGAGAGAGAGAGAGAGAGAGATCGAGGCAGAGAGAGAGAGAGAGGAGAGGCTTCCTGATGTGGCCGCAGCCTAACGTTTGGCCGTCCAAACCAAAGTTACCCGCTCTGGATTTCTCGCTCGCCCCCGGAAAGGGTCATCATCACCCGGGGTCTGAGTGGGCTGTCAATAACAAAAAGACAGAGAGAGAGAGAGAGAGAGAGAGAGAGAGAGAGAGAGGGAGAGAGAGAGAGAGAGAGTGTGTAGGGGGGGAGAAACAATACGATTGTTCCCACCTCACTTTGCTTCCACCCTCGCAGTTAAAATTGTTATGGTAATGAAGTGGATTTTTTGCCGGCCAGCAGATTGTAAAACAGAGAAGAGATTTCTTTGACGTGGACGTGAGGGCCGGAGGTGTTCGGGTCAGCCTGCCTCGCCCTGGAGCAAGGCAGCTGCTGCTCCGGCCATCACAAACATGTTACAGAGGGGAGTTGCACTGCGGCAAAGACACCCTCAAGAAAAACTTTAGTCACTCGAAGAAAGTAGATTGAACTACCTCGTGCAAAATTATATCTCCAACTGCAATTTCACGTATGAATAAATCACTTGACTGCCAAAAACAACTCTGATTATGATGTTTAAGATGTGCTGGGGAAGATTTTTAGGTAAAACTGCACCTGTCACAGGATCTAAATCACAATTTCTGGCCCATTCTCCCTCACTGAGACGCTGCAGATTCTCCCAAACTGGACCAAAGTGATTTCTGGTGGGAAATCTCCTCCAGAACCCAGGAGGTGACGTCTCCTACAGAGCAGCGAGCAGGCGGACTCACCAACATCAGACCTTTTACCTTTCTCTCCCTCCTGTCTCTCATTACACTCCTGACATTAAATATCACTCAGGATTTTAATGTTGGTTCAGTGATGATTCTGGTGTTTTGAACCCGGGGTCAGAGGTCGCTGTGTGACCCGGTGGAGAGAGACTGAAAGCTGAAGGCTTGATTTCTCGGTTGTTATCTAAACACACTTGAAACATCTTCCTGTGACACAGTAAAACACCACGGCTCTATTTTAACAATCTGAGCTCCTGGTCTGCAGAGCTCGGTGCAGCTCATTCAGTGTGCAAGATAGATAGATAGGTAGATATACTTTATTGATCCCCAACCAGGGAAATTCTGGGAAGTCCACTTCTACTATTTTAACAGCAGAAAAAGTCTGTTTGCTCCAGGCTCCTGGCTCTAAAGGCTTGTCCTGAGTCTCTTCATTAGTCCCGGCTGTGTTTTGGGCGTAACATGCAGTGAACCAATCAGTCCGCCGTCTCCCGTCCCCTCTAACAGCCAGGTGTGTCACACCTTGGTGGGTTGCTGTTCTAATGGAGGATTTTCCAGGTAAGAGGGAAGGCTTCTCTGCAGAGGAAACAGATCTGCATCCTGCATCTGTCATTTTAAGAGCAACACGCCCGTGGACGCTCAGATGGACACAACAGACTCTGCTGTTTCCACAACGTGGACGCTGGACGGGGAAATGACACCTGAGCTGCTTGGAAACTAGAAAAAAGACACTTGAGTTGCTGCTTTGTACCCGGGGAAAGATTCAGCCCCGTGATCTGTGGCTGGACAAGAGTCAGCTCAGTTCACCTGAACAATCTGATGGCTAACTAACCAGCCAGAAGGCTAATTTAGCAAAACAAGAGAAGCTAACCAGCCCGGCTGAGGTTGACTGTGCAGTTTCTTCGAGCTGCAGGCACAGAGAGCACCAGATCCACAGTTTTAGACCTGCAGCTCCAAATTAACCACAGGCATGGACCAACTGGTTAGAGATGGTTAGGTTTAGGCACGGGTTTCCTCAGGTGAAGGTTGTGGTCAGGATCTGGGTCTGCTGTAAATAATTCATCTGCTAAAGCGGCTGGTCTAAACCTGCAGTGGTTCTGTGTATCTACTGTATATCTGTTGGTAATATTCACTCAGAATGTGAGCCTTGTGTTTGTGGTTAGTTGTCATGTCTGTATGAGCAGCGCCTCTCGCCTTTTGTCCAGATCAGCCAGACAGACCCATTCATTATAATGGGTGTGTTCTGTTCACTGTGTTTTCACTGACGCTCGCTCGCTGATGAACACACACACACACACACACACACACAGCTGATCACGGAGCTCGGGAACCCCAGGGTGCCTGAACGTTACACAAATGATTAAATAAGGATAAATAAAGAATATGAGGATTAAAATGTATGCAGCCTACTGTTGAGATGTATGCCATTATGTTTGTGTGTTAGTCTTTTTGCGTGCATATGTTCATGACTGTGTGTGTGTGTGTGTGTGTGTGTGTGTGTGTGAATGGGACTGCCAAAGTAGAGCCCACTCAGCTCCCTGTGGCTGGGGGTTGGGGCGCTGCGTGGGCGGACGGTCCTCAGGAGATGGATGGCTGCTCTCCACTGGTCACCTCATAAACCTCACACAGACAAGGTGTGTGTGTGTGTGTGTGTGTGTATGTGTGTGCGTGTGTGTGTGTGTGTGTGTGTGTCTAACACTTGAGTGTTTGTAAAATCTCTTTTACCCTGTCATTTAAATAAATTTAAATAAAGCTTTTGACATTGTGTGTGTTGTGTATGTGTGTGTGTGTGTGTGTGTGCGTGTGCGTGTGTGTGTTCATATAGTTTGAAGAGAAAGATACAGAGTGTAAATTTGTTGTTGTGAGTGTGTGTTTGTGTATGTGCATGAATGTTTATGAGCATATGATTGAGTATGTGTGTGTGTGTGTGTGTGTTTTGAAGAGAGAGAGATTATATATAGGATTATATAATGTATATTTTTTAGATTTTAGGTGTATAAATTTGTGTGTGTGTGAGTGTGTGCATTTATTTATGAGCACATAATCAGGTGTGTTTAGATGTGTGTTTATGAGATTATGTACATGTATGTGTGTGTGTGTGTGTGTGGGGGGGGGGGGGGGGGGGGGGGGGGGGGGGGGGGGGGGGGGGGGACAGTTGCTGCTGAGGTGACAGTGTGCAGCTGGCCAGAGACTATAAAGTCACACACACACACACAGACACACACACACACACACACACACACACACACACTGGAAATTTTTTGCATATCTGATATCAGTTGGGTAATTTTTCTTATGTGAATAAAAAAAATAATAATAAAATAAAAAGCTTACATGGAATCTGACTTCCTCACAAAGAGGATCATGACAAAATAAGAAGCAGTGAGTCTGCTGCATGTCGTTCATTTTTTGAGGAAATTAATCATCTCTGTTCTTGTTATTTTCCTGTTTGAACTGGAAAGTAGATCTGGCAGAAAAATTCCTTCATGGGAACCTTACGCCGTGAAAAGACAACCTGACAGTACTTTCACAAATAATTGTAATTAGGCAGAATAAAGGGTACCAGGACGATACTGGATAAACGTCATTGTTTTTGTGCCTAAAGTGTTATTTTGGGGGCTGTTCTGGCACATTGTGGAAGTGAATGGAGTGACACAAATACAGTAGGCCTATTGGCGATTAGCAATATAACAAAAAAGACCTGCAAGCAGACCCTGATGGAAAAATAAATGCTATAGCTTCATGTTGTGAGAGAGAAAACATGTGGATTTGGTCATGTCCTATACTCATTTGACTCATGCTCTTCAGACCGTGCACTTAGATCCTTAAAATAGAGCCCATAACCATTAAGTCTTGTTGTTGATTTTTATTTGGAAGTACAGTAAGTCTTTACCCTGATTCTATAGACCGATGGCTGACAAATTACAGGAAAAACCAACATGAAGTGTCTTAAGGTCTTCAGTGCAGAGATTCTCCAAGTCTCTGGAGCTCTGTTCTTCTAAAAGATTTTCCCTCATTTGGTGTTTTGATGATGGTGGTGCAGAGCGTCGATCCAGAGCCTCCCGTAGAAGTTAAACTGGGTCAGGATGTGAGTGTGAAGGCCACAGCATCATGACTGACATCATTTTCCTCCTCACCAAACCCTTCAGTGAGCCCCCGTGCCGTGTGGATGGGGAAGTGGTCATCCCGGAAGAGGCTGCTGCTGTCAGGATGGACATGTTTGATCACAGGATGAAGGTGATGCCGCAGAATAACATTGTATTGATTTACAGCGAGCCTGTGGAAGTGGAAAAAGCCCCCGTCGCTGCAGCGGTCCAGAGGTCAGGCCTGCAGCGTTCTCCAGGTGGACGTCACACATGAACCCGTCCATATGGTGAGGGATGACTCACCTGACCACATGATTTTTTCCCCTATATCTCTGCAGACCAGTGCCACTCAACTCTAAAATGTGCATGTCTTTCTAATGAGGGCTTTACGCGCTGCAGCCGTGTGATAACCTCCCTCTCTGTGTGCACGATCTCCTCCATTCCTCCAGGAAGCTTCCAGAGAGAATCGGAGAATCGATGCCAAAGTGTGTTGAAGCTGTTCTGACGACTCGCGGTGGCCCAACACCTCACCGAGACACTTTATGTTGCGCTGTCATTTAATTTATGACTGCATCATCTCTTTAAACTGTGGTTACACATTTCTGAGGAGATGAGATGAACAGGGGCCCAAAGAGATTGTCTTTACACAGGGGCCAGAAAAACAGGGAAGATGCATTACTTTTCCTGCAGCACCACCTTCAGGCTGAAATGCTCAGACCTTTTTCTCCCACTACTTCCATTCCTCCCACACACACCAAACCAGTTAGAACCAGCCGCAGAGGGCCTGCACTGGTTTCTCCTGTAGAGGTTACATATTTTAATCATTATTTTTTTCTGTCCAGTTCAATAATCTTAATGCCAACCTTGTCTGTAAAATTTCTTCTACCCCAAACATCTGCTTGGTTCCACTGAATATGAAGGTAATTATTTATAGTGCCATATGGATAGACATATGGGATATAGATATTTTGGGTCAGCACTTAGCAGTGAATGAGTTCATAAGTCTAAGTCATTCATAAGTCGAAACCACTGAAGAATCAGGGAGAGAAATGCAACTTTATGTGAAGGTTTTATATGAAGATGAGGTGTGAGATAATGAAAAAAAGGTGATGATTTTGATATGGAAGAGATAGTTTAATGTTTGCTAATATAACTCCATCCATTTGTAAAAAGATGTGGATGTGCAGGATATGCCTAAACATCATAAAATAAAACAAAATAAAATGAATGAATGAATGAATGAATGAATTAATTAATTAATAAAAATAAAATCAGATGGTCCTTCCTTGCATGGTAATTGAGGTCAACCAATCACTTTTTATTTGCCACATTTCTTACATCAGATTGAAATGTAATGTGCTCTACATGGGAACTGAAATAAATGAATTAATGAATGAATGTAAAACAAAAATACAGTAGAAAAAAAACGATATGAAAAATTAAAGTTGAAACAGTACATATTAAACAAGTACTTGACCACATAAATTCATGAGAAAGCAGTGAAAATAACATAAAATAAAAATGACTGACTAATAACACTCCGAATACTGACATCTGACTTTGCCATTTCTGTGATGATTTACTGTCAAATGCAAATGAAAATTGCAAAATGCAAAATCCCACTTTAAATCCACTTATATTTGACATAAAATTCTAATTCTTCTATATCTTATAATGTTGTTCAAGTATTAGAATGACCAGAGACGGAAAGGAAGCTCACGGGCTACTTCCGCCGGCCTATCCGGAAGGACGCTTTGCTTCCGAAGGTCCATTGAGCTGGGCGTATTTTCTCTTCTACCAATAAAATACATGACACTGATTTTATTTGAGCAACACTTTTGCAATAATGTCTGAGATCAGCAACATTTCGGCGCGTTTACATCAGACTTTCATTGTGTAGATCTTTTTAAAAACGCATTTTAATATCATCGATTTGCGATTTGACGACGTTGGCCTGCGGTGTTTTTAACGGCTGTGTCAAACGCTTTGAACGAAACCGCCTTAAGCGTCATCTATAAAAGTTGTGGATTTTTTTTATTATTATTATTTATCATAATAACAATACAGGACATGTATAAAACATTTCGGCTGTTTAGTGAGAAGTGGAAAAAGTCGTTTATAATTAATTTTAACCCAACAGTTGCACTTCTCCCTTCTTCTATCCTCTTTGCTCTGCGCCATCCCGTGATGCTCCTGTCCGCTCTGGCCAATGGCGTCGCGTGTTTGGGCTTCCCCCTCTTACTATTGGTTATCTTAAATATTTAAAACCACAGTTTGAAACGTCTGTTTTTTTCCCCGTGGAGCAGAGCGCCAGGCAGTTTGGGGCTTTACACAGACTGTGCTGTGGGAGGTCTCAGGCTGTTACTGAAAGATAAACTTAACTTTTTTTGTGGTTATAGCGGAGAATAAAATCTACGGGGAGAGGAAACGAAGGATTAAACAACTTTTTGGTGAGTTCCGTCGTAATATAACCCGATTCCGTCCTGGATTTTAACGATAATCTAGCTAAACGGTGACTAAGATGCTAACGTGATGTACCGCTAATATTATTTTCTGATGATAATGCCTCTATATTATCAGTTGTTAAATATTTTTCCGAGTGTATAAGTTCAAATGTTTATTCGTTTGCCGTCGTGATAATGTGACTAAACTGTGTTTTTTTTTTTTAATTTCCAGTGTAGTTTTGCAGAAGCGCAGCGTTCTGCAAACATGGCTTCACACAACACCAGCGGTGTCAAACGAGAGGAGAAGGGCAGGAACATACAAGTCGTTGTTAGATGCAGGTATGGTGAATTAAAAAATAATAATAATAAACCTGTAACGTTAATCTGAAGGGGGGGAATAAAATAAACAGATAATGTAACGGGCCTCTTTCCCTCTGACAAATGACAGGCATGACAGAAATAGTCTGAGGTAATCTGGCTTTAAATGGTTTCAGATGTAAGTCAAGAAATTTTTTATGTCAGTGTTTGAACATTATTTTGCTCATCAGTTGGTAATAATTCAGTGACTGAGCCTTATCTTTTATTGGTTTTTATACTCCAATTTTTTTTTTAACCTTATGCCTTTGAGTGTTTTATTGATGACTTGTTTTATTCATTTTATTTTATTGCTGCCTTTATGAAGCACTTTGTAATATTGATTTTGAAAAGTGCTCTATGAAAAAGATGATTATATTGTTATTATTAAAACAAATGTTATTATCCACTGAGTAATATACTGTAACGTTATGCTTTGATCCCAGTAGCTTTTGTAAGCAGAATGACGGTGTGCTATGGATTATTTGATAAAGTTGCTGATTTAAATCACAGACTGGGACTTTAAATATCAGCCAGCAGCTATGTGATTGTGCCTCTGTGGCTTTGATTGGTAAATTAATTTCGTTACCCAGCCACCCAACAAGGTCACCTACTCTAATTTAACAGTGAGTCTATACATATAGTGTGGGTGTATATAAGTTGGTTTTTGTACCTGCAGTAAAACAATAAAATCTGTCTCCCTAATGAGTGCACACGTTTGTTTTCCAGACCTTTCAACACAGTGGAGCGTAAGACTTCCTACGGCGTCATCGACTGTGATCAAAACAGAAAGGAGGTGACCGTAAAGACCGGAGGGGTGAACGACAAGGCGTCCAGGAAGACCTACACATTTGACATGGTAAGAGGCTGCAGAGACGCTCACATCTGTCCTGAATGAGTTCAGATCTGGAAAAGTCTTCAGATCAAACCGCCTCATTGTTCAGATAGTCCTGAAAATTATGGGAGGAAAATGTTTTAAAGTTCTTATGGCCAGCCATGTTATATAAATGTGTTATTTATTGGTGTGAGGAATTATCTTCGTCCACTGATTGATGTCGTGTTGGCACTCAGAACGTCATGCTGAACACTGAGATTTTGGTAATATTTCGATTGATTGTTCAGCACTAATTGATTGCCAGCTTATTATAATGTTGAATATTCTTTGCTAAACTTGTTTTTAAAAAGCAGCTCTCTCACTATCTTTACATAGTCGTATCAGTGCACAATCCACATAGAAAATGACCTCTCTGAGAGGGGAAGTAAGAAACTGAGCGGGACATTTTCTGCCTCCTAGTCGGTCCTTGAACGCAGCAGCGGTGTCACTTGTAGAGAGATTTCCTCTTTTCTGGTTTTTGCCGTTTTGTGCGATTACTGATGTTAGAGACACAGGTTTGAATTCAGTCTCCGGCAGAGGACAGAGACAGCTCCTGTTCATGTTTACTGAACACGGGAAACACTTTGCAGATAAAAGTGAACAGTCATTTCCTGTTTATTTACGTGTCTCATGTTGGTCAGTTGGAGGAGCTTGACATTAACTGAGCCTCTGTTCCCACTGATGTTGTTATCAGGTCCTGCATAAGTCTTTTATATACGCTTAAATTTGACCCTGTGAGATCTTAATTTCAACATAAAACACCTTATCCAATTTATTTAGTCATGTATTTCTATTTGTAGAGTAACTCGACTCGCTTTATACTAATCAGCAGAGAGAAATCCTGCACTTGATCACAAACATGATTAAAATCTGTCTTAAAAAGCATTAAATTTAACCCTGTGAAACCTGGTTGTGCTGAAGGTGCTTTGGAAGTAGTGGCATCAGATGTGAACTTGTAATAATGATGATGATAATTAATGATGCTGATGATGAACTTGTTGATTTGAAGTCGTGGGGTTTCCGCTGCGTCCTCAGGTGTTCGGTCCGGCCGCCAAGCAGATCGACGTGTACCGCAGCGTCGTCTGCTCCATCCTGGACGAGGTCATCATGGGATACAACTGCACTGTTTTTGCGTAAGCAGCCTCTTCTTGTTATGACAGTGAAATAAGAAATATTTGCCGTCTTAATTCTAGATAAGATGGTGAATGAATATGAAATATTGTGATAAGTCTGTCACCAACCCCTGTGAGTGCTGTAAAGGAGAAAACATGAATTTGGAGCATTGTCATAAGAGCGAGTCCTGGCTTTATTGAATTTTTTATTTTAATTGAATTTGCTCCAGCAGTGGTGGTGCTTTTCTGCTGGATGAATGCCTTGGTTCAGTGCGAGAGATGATATCTGAAGGTTATTTTTAAGTCTCCTGCATGGCTGTTATTTCTTTCTGCTAAATAACTTGTGCTGTGTTTCCAGTTACGGGCAGACGGGGACAGGGAAGACGTTCACCATGGAGGGAGAGAGGAGTCCCGACGGGCAGTTCACATGGGAGGAGGTACATTTAGAGAAGTGCAAAGTCTGCTTTTACGCTCTGAGCCTCCTGGGCAGATTTGCTTAAAGTAAAAGGATGTCTGCAGGTCCTTTTTTAAAATTCAGTTTAGGAAATATTAGGCATTAAAAATCATTAGTCTTGAATTTGATTTTACGAAGGCATATTTTTCACAAAAAACTTGTCTAATGTAATATATCCATCTTTTAATTTCTTTTTGTTAAATTGTTTTGTTAAATTACACAAGACAAATTTTCACTTACCTGCATTGCTCATTTTAGTAAGAAAGATTATTTCCCGCAAGATGAGTCTTATCTTATTAAATTTAACTCTGATGCCTGCAGATATCCTGTGGGGAAAAAACAGTCAAACTTATCTTATTTTACAGGTGACATAGTTTATTTCCACAGTTAACTTAATAATGTCAACTTGTCATCAGGACCCTTTGGCCGGCATCATCCCCAGAACGCTGCACCAGATCTTTGAGAAGCTCTCTGAGAACGGGACAGAGTTCTCCATCAAAGTGTCCCTGCTGGAGATCTACAACGAGGAGCTGTTCGACCTGCTCAGCCCCAGCGAGGACGTCAGCGAACGGCTGCAGCTCTTCGACGACCCGCGCAACAAGGTACCTTACCTGTCGGGCAAACGTGACCTCAGACTTATTTGGTGATTTTCCCCCAGTTTCCCCAGAATGAGCTTTAGTGTTGTGTTTCAGCGGGGCGTGGTGGTGAAGGGTCTGGAGGAGGTGACGGTCCACAACAAGGACGAGGTCTACCAGATCCTGGAGAGAGGAGCCGCCAAGAGGAAGACGGCCTCCACGCTCATGAACGCATACTCCAGGTACACACAGCAGACAGACAGCTGAGGGCATTCACAGGAGTGTGAAGACGCTGCTTTATTTTAGTGCTGAGCATTTTGCTGATTCCAGCTTCACTAAACTTCATGATCTATTTTAATTGACAAAATAATCAAAAGATCGCTCAGTCATCATGTGTTTTCATCTTTATATTGTTTGTGTTCTAGTAAGACTAACTGACTCTTGGCTTTTTTTTTTTCATGCAAAACACACCTGAAAAACAGACTAAGTGAACTGGTTCTGGTTAGTGGTTAGTTTTTTCTTGTTTTTCTGTTTTGCAGTCGTTCCCATTCTGTGTTCTCGGTCACCATCCACATGAAGGAGATCACTCTGGATGGAGAAGAGCTGGTGAAGATCGGCAAGCTCAATCTGGTAATAATCCTTTAGGTAGCTGACGCTCTTAAAGAATGACTGAGGTCTTTGGGGCAGAAAATCTGCGCAGCGACAGAATACCTGCTGCCATGTCACTGATTTGGCTGCTGCCAAAAGACATGGTTGTTAGTTTCAGTTCAAGTTCAAGACTTTTATTTGTCACATGCATGAATGTACGGGTACAGCAGCAGTGAAATGTGATTGCAACAACTCCAGCACTGTGCAAGTAAAAATAGATAAAATAGATAAAAAATAAAATAGAAAGTATATATAACACTCCTATATACAATATACAATAATTGCAAATAAGTAGAAAGTAAGAGAGGGAATAGAAAATGATCAGAGTTCAGAGAAAGCAGTGCAACAGAGGTTTTCTGCTGTGGTTTTTGGTTTTAATTTGCATTCTTAATCCAGTAGACTGGCCAATGGAAAAATGTCATTTTCACAAACTTTAACTAGCCTCTCGTGATGCCTAAAAACTGCAAGAGCAATACTTATCTAATTAGAAACCACAGTCATGCCGTCACATGGTGCATTCTGCAACACTGAACAGTACTGCCCCCACTTGTAATTTTGAATTCCAGCAGTCAGACGTAGTGAAAACACGTGAATCTCCTCTGCAGGTGGATCTTGCCGGCAGTGAGAACATCGGGCGTTCGGGTGCGGTGGACAAACGAGCCCGCGAGGCCGGAAACATCAACCAGTCTCTGCTGACGCTGGGCAGAGTGATCACCGCGCTGGTGGAGAAGAGGCCGCACGTCCCGTACAGGTGGGTCCCGCTACAGCACGCCCTCTACCTGCACGCCGAAGCTCAATAAGCTCCTCAGTCACCATGGACTCAGGCTCTTTTGAGCTCTCTCACACCTGCAGAGTGAGAAACACAAAACTGCTCTACCCTATAAATTGTTTTTTTTCCTTCAATTTGGTTATTGTAAAATTGAGTTTGTTTTTAGTGGCACTTAAAAAAAAAAAAGTCTTAAACGTAACTTGCCTTAGCTTTAGGAACCCTGATTACTGATTTATTCCTTTAAGCAACCAATGGACTGACCTGATTTACAGCAGCTGGTAGTTACAGCTAAGAAAGAAAAAAAAATCCAAACGGCACCAACTGATGCAAAGAGAAGGACTTTATGTGCATAAAATGCACATGTTTCAGTTGGTATTTGGGGTGTTAGGGGTGTCCCTGGTCGACTACAGCAGTGACTTTAAATTGGAGAGTCAAAGAGCTGCATCTTCAGATTTTAAAATGTAAATCTATAGCTGCTTTAGAGTTGGGCAATGTGTCAAAATGCTCCTGTTGGGATCTGTCACTCCATCAGTTTGCTTCTTTCTTTGTTCCACAGAGAGTCCAAGCTGACCCGCATCCTGCAGGACTCTCTGGGAGGCCGAACCAAAACCTCCATCATCGCCACCGTGTCTCCCTCCTCCAGCAACCTGGAGGTACGATCCCTCTGTCTGTCTGTGTGGGAACATGATGATGTGCATCGTGTTTAATACATGTTACTTATTTATTAAATATTAATGAGAATAATGCAATGTAGTGTTTTTATATTCATGTGTCTAATCTGTAGGAGACGCTGAGCACTCTGGAATACGCCAGCAGAGCCAAGAACATCATGAACAAACCTGAAGTGAACCAGAAGCTCACCAAGAGGACGCTCATCAAGGTGAGCTCCATGTGGACGCGGAGCTGAAGCCGAAGCTTTCGCATCTTTCAGGAACCGTTGACCTGAATTTGTTTTTCCCTCCAAGGAATACACCGAGGAGATCGAGCGTCTGAAGCGTGACCTCGCTGCCACTCGGGACAAGAACGGAGTTTACCTGTCTGCAGAGAACTATGAGTAAGTCACACACAGACACACACACAGATACCTGCTGTGGCATTGCTAGGTGTGTATTTCTTCAAACTGATTCGTCAAACGAAGTGATCTGATAAGACGTGTGTTTACATGCCCCAGAGCGTTTTAGCAGAATCTAACTTTTCTGACCTGCACAAAGTGGTTCCTCCTGCTGGGAAGTGTCTAATCTGCCGGAAATATAATGTAAATATGATCCATGTTAAGTCATGTTGTCCAGTGCTGGCGCCCCCATCAGGTCGTCCATCAGACTGTAAAAATGAAACCTGGCTGGCTGGTTTGGACTTTTATTCTTGTAACAGGCAAACTTCAAATTTTTTTGGTGTGGCCGTGTAAACTGTATATATCAGCCATCTGAACAGTGACTTGGTTCAGGTGTGTATTTATTAACTTAAATACAAGTGTGCCTGGTGTAGACTTACTTATAATAAACACTTGATTTTAAATTTCCTTTTGAATATAAAGCAAGTTTTCCTTTTCATGAGTGTGTGTGTGTGATCCGACCCGTCTGAAAAACATTCCATGTGTCAGAAAGCTTTGTAAACATGACATTTCACCAGAACACAGGAGTTTGATGAAGCTGTCTGCCTCGTTGGCTCTGGCCTGCAGTCACAGGTGTGAATGTCCTGTGTTTCAGCAACATGAGCGGCCAGATCACCAGCCAGCAGGAGCAGATCGTGGAGTACACCGAGAGGATCGCTGCCATGGAGGACGAGCTGAGGAAGGCAAGTCACTTTGGTTTTCCCCAGTTAAATGCCCCATTACTTCAATAAATGATGTGCACTAATGTTAGGGATGCGTGATATTGGATGTTTCGCTGATATCCGATATGTCGATATTGTCCAACTCTTCTTGCCAATTGCTCATATCTATATAAGCACTTTTTCCCCACCTATTTGCAGAGAACATTGAGTCTTTTCTGCAGTGGAGTTAACATTTTATTATGCCTACTCTTATTGTGAAGGCCCACTGGCAGATGAAGACATAAAATACAATGCTTCTCAAAAGGTGCACGTTCACATGGCATGTTTTACATAACCTAAGTTGAAGTAGTTTTCTTGTTTTGTCAATTCATTTTTATTTAACATTTTCTCTCAAACAAAACCTTAAGATTTATTCTACTTGAACAGGCTTGGATGATGCCGTCCCTGAGACGACAAGGGCATATTCGACCTATTTCACATATTGGCAGAAATTATTATTATCGTGCATCCCTAATTAATATCCATAAAGTATTATAGCTAATTAATTACTAACTAATATCCATAAAGCATGGCTAGTTTCTATTCAGCAGTAGGTAACAAGCTGGTTGTTGATCTTTCCTCTCCTGTTGTGAGTTCATATATCTGTTGCTTTACTTTTCAGCTGCTCCATAAAAGCTGATGCATGTCTTATGTGTCACTCCTGTCGTGGTTTTTTTTTTTTTTTTTACCTCTAACAGCTCCAACTCATTTCTCTGTGTTCAGGTGACGGAGCTGTTTATGGACAATAAGACCAGGCTGGAGCAGTGCACCGCCGATCTGGACGAGAAGCAGCAGAGGTCAGTCATTTAATATTTAATACACATATTACAAAGAAATAAACTTGAGGAAACAGTGATGCACAGTGTAAAGCATCAGTGTGACACTAAAACAAACCAAACCTTCAGGCTGGAGGAGACCAGCAGAGACCTGCAGCTGACGAGAGAGCGGCTCGGTCAGGAGGAATTCATCAGCTCGGCTCTGACCACCGACCAGGAGAACCTGTACAACACCGCCGGCCAGGTGGGGACGGGCCGACTGAAGCAGCTTGTTCTGCTTTTAAAGTTTAAGTTTTCATATTAAGGTTGCAGTGGGTTGTTTCACATAATGCATCATTGAACAGAAAAATAGAATTTAACAAAATACATGGATGATGTTGATCACAGTATAATGGCCATAGTTGCTTGTAGGAATGGTGTGTTCTGTTTTTTTTTAAATGTCTGCTTTGTCCTGTACCACAAATAATTGTCTTGAGGCGTACAATTTTAAACAAAGATAACATCCAGTTCTTTAAAAAAAAATTGGGAATGAGTGTTCGAGGAGTTTCTATTTGAATGCAATCAACATTTTTATACAAAATCAACAAATTTAAGGTCTGGTAAGAGGTGAATTTATTTTTCTGTAAATTATGTGCAGAAGGCGTTGGTGCGTTGTTTAAACCCCGGTGTGTTTCCTCCTGTAGCTGCTGAGCACAGTCGGCGCCAGCACCAGAGACGTGTCGGGGCTGCATGACAAGCTGGACCGCAAGAAAAAGGTAAAGTTTGTTAATGTTTAGAGCTGCGATGCACTAATAAATCAGCAGAGGGAGTCATATCAGCCTTAAAGGCAATTTTTTTTTTTTCTGCTGATGATGGGCTGATTTTGGAAATGGCATTTTTTGCCATTTTTTTCAAGGTGGATGTCACTTAATACAGACGTCAAATTAGTAGATACAAAAAAAACTACCAGAAACTAAATTACCAGAAAAAGAGCAAAGCTAATGTGGTCTCAAGTTTACAAATTTAAATCTGTTATCTTAAGGCGAAACTCTCTTAAAAGCTTAACATGTGTTTCACCTGTATCTGTGCTACAGTTCTTCAAAAATATTTCGGTTTTGGACATTAGGAGTAGGAATGAATCAGAAACTTACATTAGCTTCAGCCGTTTCTGTACATTTATGATCACAATGCAAAACTGCGCTTAGGGAATGGGCCATGGTTAATAGAAAAACCTGTGCGTTTTAGAGTTTCAGTCACAGAAACATGGAAGCTTGATGTGCTGCAGAGTTGGGTTTAAGTGGCTTATCAGGACTGAGCAAACTGTGACTGGCCTGCAGGTGGAGCAGCACAACGGGGAGATGAAGCAGAGCTTTGAGGAGCGCATGGAGGGAGCGTTCAGCAGCATGCAGGCCAGCATCCAGCAGCACAGCCGCAGTCACCACGACATGCTCAGCAGCTTCTCTCAGGCCGTAGGTAAGAAACACCTCTGGAGGAAACGTGTGGCCGAGCAGGGCTCACCCTTCACCGTGGAGGAAAAACAAAGTTAAAGGCTTTAAGTCAGGGTTTCAAACTCAAAGCAGAGGCCAGACAGTTTCAGTTTTAAGAAATTGATTTTATTATTGAAAGAGGACCGAGCTGTAAGAATAGACACAGTATCTTTTTATTTGGTCAGTGAGGTCTGGGGAACTGGACTGTTTGTCCTACTTTCCCACAGTCAGACAGACTGACGCCTCTGGAATTTATTTTATGTGCAGTTTCAAGTTATGTTTAGCAGAAAGTTTTGGCTATTCCTGGATCGATGCAATACGCTGAGAGGAGGTCAACTCTCTGACTTTGAAAACCTCTGCTCTGAGTTGTCAAGAGGTTTGATACTTGCACATAATCCTAAAACCTGGACAATTAAGTCTTTCAGGTGAAAAAGAGAGAGAGAATGATAATGACTGGTGAGAATAAATCACCACTGGCTTTTGGATGACTGATGCTGCTCAGGATTAAAATAATGGTCAAATGCGGACGATTGAAATAGCTCAAAGTTTCTGGTTTCCTTCATCCACAGACGGTTTGCTTGGAACGAACGAGGAGGCGCTGAAAGGCGCTCTGGTGACGATGGAGTCCTTTGTGGGCGGAGTCAAGCAGCTGGTGGCCGAGGGTGTGGCCCGCTGCCAGGACCGAGTCCGCCAGCAGGAGGCGCTGTGCCTGCAGAACAAGGAGAGCCTGATGCAGCTGCTGGTAGGTTACAGCCGGGGGTTGACTCTCCTGGGGCTTTCTAATGGAAATTTCCAGACTTGTTGACTTAACAAGATCATGAGAGAATAAATAAACAAATCAAAACTCCCGTTATTTTGCATTTCAACTGTCGTCACGTTTTACTCCAAAACCTGTCCACAGCTGTGTTCAGTTACTGGAAAGTCTTTGAGTTTGACGTCCACATCAATGTGGTTCCCTGCAGCAGAACCTCATCAGTTGATTTCTGTATCAGTTTTATTGATTTGAGGTGTGTGCTGCGTGTGTTCTGTGCAGGAGGAGCACGGGCGGGACATGCAGGATGTTTTGGCGGCTCAGACTCTGTCGGGTCTGTCTGCTGTGAAGGAGCAGCTCGACACTCTGAGGACCTCAGTGGAGACACGGCGAGCTCTGGCCGACAAGGTCAGTCTGTTTTAACTGTCTTCTGTTTTCTTAATGCTCCGTGGTCATGGAGGTGAGTTCAGCTCAGGTGATGGTGATGAGACGCTGAGATGCAAACGACACCCTTCCTTTATGACTGTACATTATTAACCCTATTTATGATGGAGGTAAAAGTGATGAAAAGCTGACTCCACTGGTTTGGGAAAAAAAATAATATCTAACTGTTGAAAGGAAGTATGGGCTGTGCTGTATCGAAATACTGAATCTAATTTTTATGTTTCCATATATTCAAATTTCTGTTATTGGCAGCATTAACAGACAGTCTTATTTCTTTTTCTTACCAGGGTATCTTACAGATACCCTTATTCTCAAATAAATTTTTGTTTAGAGACTGAAACTCTTATTTTGCGCTGTCCTCCCTCAGGTGGAGGCGATGAAGGACGTGGGTGTGTTTTTCGGCGGCCTGGTTCAGGACCTGGCGAAGCTGAGGCAGGACGTCCTGCGGGACCTGAGCGCCCTGCAGGCCGAGCAGGACAGGCTGCAGGACGAGATCCGACAGGCCGAGGAGAAACACCAGACGGTGAGAAACGATGAGGCTCGCCGGACCGAAGCTTCCAGAAGCTTCTGTCTCGTCGACCACAGATCCACCGGTTGTTGCACCGCGTGTCACTGACAGATCACGTGGCCTGAAAATCACATTTTGTTTGTAGCTGAACAAATCATGAATTTCATGATGAGCGCAAACAATTGGTTTATTCATTTTATGTTTGTCTTTATCAATGAACAGATTATCATTTTGGTAATCAGTCATTTATCAAGTGAAAACACAATCCATTGTCTGATTCCAGCACCACTGAGATCGTCTTCCTTTTTTCTGTTCATATCATGATAAAATCTTTTTGGACTGTCTGACGGTGCCTGTGCTGTCCTGCAGGGGATGAAGCAGACCATCCAGTGTCTGCAGGACCAGCTGAACCTGCTGGCCATGCAGACGCAGAAGAACTTCACGGACCTGCGCTCAGCCAGCCGGGCGCTGCAGGGCCCCGTGCAGAGCGTCCAGCAGAGCATCCACACGTGAGTGACACTCTCTTAGACCCGCACATGTGAAGCTTTACTGTAGATGCTGCAAAAACCTGCAAAACATGTCGCCAGTTTTCAGGACATTGGATTGTGTGATGATGATTATTGCCTGTGTGTTTATCATCTGTTGCTGAAATACATGAAACTCAGTAAGCTGGACAGAATGCTGGCCTGACTCAAAAAGATGTTCATAAGTAAGAAATGTTCCCTCCGGCTCCTCTGTGCAGTCGTTGCAGTTCGATGGAGCGTCTGGCCTCAGATCAGGCGGATCTCCTCTCCTCCGCCTCCTCCTCGCTCGCCTCCTCGCTGCGTCTGGACGCTGAGCAGAGCCAGGAGACGCTGCAGCAGCTCGCCGGACGCTGCTCGGGCCTGCACAGCTCCGTCAGCGGTGAGAAACCTGCTCCTGTTTTACTGCTTATTTTACAGTTATTAGTACTAGACTGCTGTCATTAGTGACGGCTACGAGGAACAAGTGTGTCATCTTTTGATTATCTTCTTGATTTATCTATCAGATACTTAAACTGATCACAAATACCTGTCACACAAGTTCTCAGAGCCCGAAGTGATGATTACAAATCTCATCCTCAGCAGGAGCTCCTCCTGAACGCTGCTGTGACTTTAAAGACTTCCTATTTTTATTCACTAAATTACTGCAAAGTTCTGGGATTTCTGTGTTTGTTTGTTTTTTGTTTTTTTTTCTTACATTTAAACCATTTTCATTGCTGCGCATCTGCACAAAGACAACTGAAGTGTAGGCATTTCAGCACTTTAAAACGGTTAGCATTTTACACAGAGGTAAATCCACCAGTAAAAAGTGAAAGATTTTTTAAAAAAATACAGCTTTAGACCGCATAAACTCCTGAAGCAGGCAGAAACTGGTTTCAGTCATTTAGCTGGTGCTCCTACACAGTGACTTCAGATGGATGCAACCGTGGAATGAGCTGAATTCACTGGATCACTAACAGGAATGTCAGCAGGGTCTCGGTCAGATAATCCACGTGAAATAAAGCACAAGTGTTTCTTTAAAAGACGAGGTTTTCAGTGGTTTATCTAAAACAACAAAACCTGAAGGGATTCTAAAGCAACAGCCTCAGTCTTTACCAAAAATACTTTGGCAGATCATTTTAATGTGAACCTAGCACTTTGCCCTCGTGTGTGTGTGTGTGTGTGTGGGTGTGTGTGTGTGTGGCTGGGTGTGTGTGTGTGTGTGTGGGTGTGTGTGTGTCTGTGTGTGTTTGTGGCTGGGTGTGTGTGTGTGTATGGGTCTGTGGCTGGGTGTGTGTGTGTGTGTGTGTGTGTGTGTGTGGGGCTGGGTTGTGTGTGCGTGATCCTCGGTGCTGGTGATGTGACTCTGGATGTTTGTTGGTCCTGTCAGGCCTGCTGGATCAAGACGTGCAGTGGAGCTCCAGGGTCCGGCTGCAGTCGGACGCCTCAGCCCAGGAGCAGCTCAGACAGCTGGGCGTGGACAACACGAACACTCAGGCTCTACAGCAGGTAACAACCACAGCTCTGCATGCACTTTTAACTGGATGAGCAGCAGAGATGATCCTGCAGACGAGTCTGTCAGGGTTAAGTTTACAAGAACAGGAAAAAATGTTTCCGACTGAAGTAAAAGAAGTTAACGGTGAGGGGGAAGCTGCAGGACCATGAGTGTTTGCAATCTATCTTCTGGTTCATAAATGTGCAGATTTCCCTTGATGTACTCATTAAGCACAGCTGTCGAAGCGCTCACTTTACAGCAAAATTGAACTTTGGTGTAGTTATGGGTTGTAAGTGTAGGACCTCGTTTCTGTCCCCCTGCAGGGCGTGGAGGCTCACTGCGCCCAGCAGCTGCATGTGGCCTCAGAGGAGCTGCGAGGCCAGCAGGAACAGGTGAAACAGGCTCTGCTGCCCGTCCAGGACCAGGCCCACCTGGACCGGGACGTCCTGAACCAGCAGCAGGTCCAGCTGCATGAACACATGGAGACGAGCCTGCAGCTGGTGCACAACTTCCTGCAGGACGAGCTCCAGCAGGACGTCCCGACCGGTAAATGAGCACAGTGCTTAGTAACAGTCTTCTGGAGGCGTGTGTGTGTGTGTGTGTGTGTAATAGTCTGTTCCCATGGTACTGTGTCATAATGCTAACTTATCCCTGAGGAGTTATAGTGTGGTAATAGTAGTATTTGACTGGCGTTTTTTCCAGTTTAGAGAAATTGTGCTTTCAGCTCGTCTGACTTTACCTCCAAGATGACGTGAGAATGGAAATGGATTAAGAATGGAGGATTTGCATGTAAAGCTATATTAAGTAATATTCCAGATATTTTGGTAGTGTAAAACCAGCTCTCTCCTGCAGTGAGAGTCATCACTGTGGGTCTTCTTTCCACTGTCCACTAACAGCCAGCCTGTGGTTACCTGGCTTTAGCATTCAAAATGTATTATCAGTAAAATGAACTCCATCCTTTCCCTCCATCATCCTCTCATTGACACAGATTTGTTGTTTGTATAATCTTTTGTGTGGAAATGTTGTCGGTCAGTAAAAGGACTGATTTCTCCTGGCAGGTCTGACTCCTCAGCGCCGGCAGTTTGTTTATCCCTCATCGCTGCAGAAGCTGCGCAGACGCAGCGAGCTGCTGGAGAGTCTGAGGCTGCAGCAGCTGGAGCTGCAGGTCGAGCAGGACGAGCTGGAGGAGCCGGAGGACGACAGACACAGCCAGGTCGACCATGTAGGTTCATCTGCACCACAGACACACCAGAAATATTAAAATCTGTGTACTGCAGTGAAATGTATTTTCCAGTGTTCTGCATGTTTGTTTATGTTGGCCCCACGATACGATATCATGATACGATAGTATTTTGATTTCAAACGTTTTGCACACCCCTGTATCAATACAGTATTGCCACATAAAGTATTGCGATACTATGCTGTATCGTTTTCTCTCTTCCTCCCCTGGTTTACATCAAGAGCTTGCCAGCATCTGTTTGACTGACAGATGCTTCCAGCACTTTGTAAAACAACAGCCAGCACACCGACATCACTGCTAAATCAAATGAACCCTGTTGCTGAATGTTTCTGCATCATTTAACCTCTCAGCAGCCGTCAGGCGGGGTTAGTTTGGAGGAGAACGCAGCACTTGGTTGGTTAAGACAGTAAACTGTGACATGTTGGTTTGGTGTGTGCAGGACTCCCTGGAGGACGAGCTCAGCACCTGTAATGAAAGCGTGGCCACCGAGGTGTCCTTCGACGAGAACCTCGTCTGCAACGAGAACAGCAGAGTTCCTTTCTTCAAGGTGAGCAGGAGAGCAGAGGACAGCACCGAGTAACTGCAGACATGCATGACATCACAGATTAATGAGAATCAAAACATACGAGGGAAGGATGTCGGCATCCGATGTCCTCCTCAGTCTGATCAGCAGCTAAAATAAACCCCAGCGTATTGATTTTATGATATGAGTGGAGAAAAGGAGGATGATCTTGACATCTTGGTGATCTTTGTGAAGCTGGAATCACATCATGTTTGGTGTTTTTACCTAAATTTTACCATGACCAAGACATTCCATCCATTACTGGCATTTTAAGTGATTATTTTTATGTGACAGGAAAAAACACCCTAAAGTTACACTGATATTATTCTCTATATGATAAGGCTGAAGCTGGACACCATGTTAACAGCCAGTAAAGAGCTCAGAGGGATTATTATAAATTGAGGTTACAAGTATGTAATTTGTGCAGCTTGATTAAAATTATTTTCTTCCTCCTTGTTTTTTCAGCAGAAGAAGTCTGGCAGGAAGGAGCCGAAGGTTCCCGTCAAGTCCAAAGTTTCCGAAAACGACGCCTCGCAGACGCCTCAGAAATCCAAACTGCCGCTCCGTGCCAAGAACTGAACAGCCAGACAGTTCATTATTGTTTAGAAAAAAAAAATGGTCATGATTGTTTTATCGTTTTATTATTGTCCCGTTTTTTAATGTCTTTTCTGGTGCTCTCTTTTTGTTTTTATTTTTTAAAATAAATTTCATGAATGAGTGTCTTTGTAAAATTGCTGAATCTTAATGTAAAAATAAAGAGCTTAATGTGCTTATTTTATGTGTTTTTGTCTTTGTATCCGTCTGGTATCTTTGAATTGGAATAAAAAAGGAAATTCAGTGATTTTTTTTTTTTTTTTGTGTAGAATAAAATGAATATATGTTGGAATATTATTTATAAATCTGATATTAGGAAGGATCCTACAGGAACTACTGAGTGGTCCTTTTACTATTTTTTTTTATGCAGGCTGTAGCAGAAATCAAATCAGATTTTACGTGTTTCTGTTGAAACTATAGAAGAATGCATTTTTTTTCTTATGCTACTTCTTGCGAAGTGCCACATTCACACATGCAAATTTATAAGAAACAAATCAGTTCTTTGCATTTATCAAGGAAATGAACCAAGACGTATCAACCATTTCCTCACAAAACAAAACCTATCATATTTTCAAAGTCTTTAGGTGAGTTTATTGTCATACAGTACTGTTGTCTTTTAATTTCTAATCTTTTCTTAGGTTTTGTTTTTGCAGTATTTCTCTTGTACTTGTTTATGTTTTAATACTTTAATGCTTCATCTATTTGTAAACAATATTGTAACCCTCCTCTTTCATGACTTGAAATAAAGATTTACACAAAAAAAAAAAGAAAAAAGAAAGAAAGCTCAGGGTTAAGGTAGCCAATCAGAAGCAGGGGCGGGGCGGATCTTCCCGACCTGCATGCTGGATGTACACGTTCAGTTTTTGACTTTTTTTCCCTAGGATGATGAAGTCATTTTTTGCATTTTGAGTGTTAATTTTGACTTATTAGTTACGGCTAGGGTTATACTTTGAGTGTAGTTTAGGTTAAGGTTCTGGTTAGGCAAACTTTTATCATGGCACAGATTCGGGAAAGGCTGTAGAAATTGAACGTAAGTCAATTAGGTCACGCCTTCGCCGTCCTAGGAAAAAACATACGGCTCCCCGTTTGTCAACAGGTTCCTCCTGAAGGCAGCGGTAAAGCGAACGCGGAAGGAAGCGGCAGCTCCTCATCTCGCTGCTGTGATGCTAAACTAGAGGAGTGTGTTTGTCCCACCTGGAATGGATTTAGAGGAGGCTTTTCAGGTGGTCGGTGAATTTGGACCGTATCAGAGGCGGGCGGTGGCTGGACTCGTGCTGTTACAGGTCAGACTCGGTCAATATTGATGTTATTATTATTGTTATTATCGAGAAGCGAGGAGTCACGTCACAGCTCCAGGAGCCTGACAGCGGTCCCCGTGCGGAGCAGCGTACGTGGCTGTCAGGCAGTGATTTTAAATCTTCACTTTGAATTAAAGTTCACCCTCAAACTGTCCTACAATCAGAACCACATTTTACTAAAGTCAAACTAATGCCAGTGCTCACGTTTTAGCCAATCCCAGTCCCGTACGGGTCGGTCTCTGCAGGGGAGAAACACCAACAGAAAGCTGCTTTAAAAAAAATGGCAGTTTTATAGTTCCTTGTTTGTCGATAAATTCACACACACTGTATAACCCATTCGAAGACCTTTCACAATCCACTTGGGGTCATTTTTTAATTCGGCATCCATTTGATACACCATGCATAAGGTGTTTATCTAAACTAACTAAAATAATCACGGCTCACGTCTCGCTTCTATAATTTTCTTCCACTGAAAGTCACCTGAGGGACGCAGGTGAACGACGGGAAGCGACTTCGAAAAGTGGATTTATCTTAAAGCAAAGTGTTGGTTCGTGGAAAACCTGTAAGCCGACTTGATCAGAAAACCCTTCTGATTCGTAAATGGCTTGAAGTGATTTTCTGTCTTGCGTGTTTAGTCCTGGATAATCAAGGCAACATCCACCCTCCGTATTTTTGAACGGAGTCTGGTGATCCTTAGCTAATCCTCCGCTCGGCTGGCTCATACTGTGACTTGTTGAAACAAGCGCAGCTGAACCAAGGAGCGGGTTCAGCTCCATTTTACTGTTTCTCTAAAGCAGATCAGCTGCAGGGTTGCCAGGTCTGTGAGACAAAAGCAGCCAAACAGCAACTCAAAACCAACCCCAAACCCAAAGCCCACTAAAAAGGGCCCAAAAATCAGCCCAATACCAGAACTCAAAATATGCCCATAAAAATCCATATATGTTGCTTTTAAAGTCCAACAGCGTTGCTATAATTGCAAAATGCACTATAATATCTATAAAATAACACCATAAACATTAAAGGCAATTTCCCGAAACAGTTATTTCACCTATTTAATTTACAGTGTATCAGAACTTAAAATATAATATGGGATACCTCACTTCAGCTGAGTGGTGCTGATGATGTGATTGGTCATGTGCTGAGTGGCCTCACACAGCATTGGCATATTATTTGTCTGTGGAGTTTGTGACATATGTGGATAGTTTATATGCTGATCTGGCCCGGAGTCAGTTTGACAGGATTTGGGTATAAACATCGGTCATTCAAAATATGAATCTTTATTCATGACTGCCCAAGCCCAACCCGCGGACAAAATTTGTTACCCGCGGCAACACTTAAAAAGTAGCCCAATTTGGCGGAAAAAACGCGGACTTGGCAACCCTGATCAGCTGGACTGCCTGACAGCTGGTGTATTTGCCGCATTTTCTCTTAGTGCTTTTCTTTGATTTGCTGCAGTGAACGCACTGAGGCTGAGTAAACACCGAGTTAAACAGCACACCAGCCTCTCACCTCTGCACACACACCGGTGCAGCCTGCAGGGTCCGCGGCTTCAATTTATAATTTACATGTGTAAGAATGCTGAAGAACAGGACCTCTGTTTCATTGAGCCTCACCTTGTTATAAACTCTAACAGCTAAACACAGTTCACACTCACAGCCAAGCAATATAACTGTCATTTTTCCAAGAAACAGTAATACTGTAGTAAACTTTGCACTTTAACATTACTTGTAGTACTATGATCACTACTAATGCTAAAAACAATAATAAAACTGTCTTTAGTGTGAAAAATGAAGCCAAAGTCTGATGGAGAGTGATCAGAGTCCAAAGTGCCATCTTCACATGTCCTCCTTAGTGGATGTGTTAGTCAGCGGGTTGGTAGTATTATGGTCTGTGTGTGTTTTTGTGTGCACACAGGTTCTGTGATGGTAGTAGTGTTGGTACGAGTGCTGCTGTGTGTGTTTCAGGTGTACATGGCCTGCCAGTCCATGCTGATAGTTCTGGTTGGAGCTGAACCGCAGCAGCAGCAGCAGCAGCAGAGTGGCGGCGGCGGCGGCGGCGGCGGCGGCGGCGGCGGCGTCTCCGTCCAGCCGGAGGTGCAGCAGCTCGGCAGCTTCAGCCAGGACGTCGACTCCATCGTCACCGAGGTGAGAGACGGCACGACCGCTGTCACGTTCATCACTTCATGCTTTTCCTCCCTCCGTATTGATGTTCTCGACCCTGAGTGTTTCTCAGCAGAGCACCGCTGATCTCCGCTGTTCTCTCTCTCCGCTCCTCAGTGGCTCCTCATCAAGCAGCAGGCCTACAAGGTCAGCCTGGCCGGGTCGCTGTTCTTCACCGGGGTTCTGGTCGGGAACGTCGTCTTCGGGCCGCTGTCCGACAAGATCGGCAGGAGGCCCGTCTTCCTCACAGGTGAGGAGGAGCAGAGAGCTTTCCAGAACCAGAGCAGCGGCTTCACATCACATCACAGCACAAGTCACGCCAGTTTATCTGTAAAATACATCCAAAAGCAACCAGCTGTACAATGCAAAGAAATAAAAATAATGATAAGAACTCCCACACACTGACTCACTTACTGCTGAATTATTTGTTTTTACAACATTTTGGTCTATTCAACCCTCATATACACACACATAACTACAACAATCGTCCCATCAGCCAATCAGAAAACCACAGAGATTGATTTGGTTGATTTGTAAGAGAATAGCATTGAAAAGATGCGAAAGCTACAAAATGACCCGGTAAATTTTAAGCAACATCCGATAATCTCAAAGCTCTACAAAGCAAAGGTCCAGAAATATAACACGTGAATGCAGGACAGATACAGTCATATTTCATAAATGTTATCATTTTAGATTTGCCGTGTGGAAAAGCCAAAAGGGAAGGACAAAAAAACTCAGTTTGTCAATTCGTTTGCAAATGTTCTGTCCTCATTCCACTTGTTTCTCCCTCTCTCTCTCTCTCTCCCTCTCTCTCTCTCTCTCTCCCTCTCTCCCTCAGGTCTGTTTTTCGAGGTGCTGTTCGGTTATGCCACAGCCTTCGCTCCCAGCTACGAGGTGTTCGCTGTGTCCCGCCTGCTGGTCGGCCTGATGAACGGGGGCATCGGCCTCGTCTGCTTCGTCCTCACGCAGGAGTACGTCGGCAAATCCTACTGGGCCATGACCGGTGAGAGCCACCGACTGCAAATCTCAGCGGCAAAGCAAAGATGTTTTCTTCATTTTTAAAACTCTATATAAACTGCAAATGGGGTGTAAAGTAACTTGTAGAGCTCTTTGAGACTCAAACAGTGACTCTAAATAAACTTGAACTTGCAGATTATTCAGTTTCCTCCAGGCTTATCCTTCAGTCCTTTTCTTGCACTTCTTCCTGCTTTACATTCATCTGACGGCTGGAGTCACTCGTTACTTTGCAGAAGAAGCTTTTCCATGCAGAACATCAGATGAGCTGCTGTTAGAGAGTAAACCAGTCAGAGCTGCAACGTTAAAACACCTCTTACATGTTAATGCAGCAAGAATTGAACTCTCTGAAAGGAACCGTTCTTCAACTGAACTACTGAGGATCCTGCTGCACTTTGACTGTAGTGAGAAGATTTTAGGAGTTTTCCTAAGATAAAAAAAATAAAAACCGTTGGAGTGTCTCTGTGAGCTCAGCTGACTTTCCGTTCGATTAAGGACACTGTGGTCACATGTTTTTGGACATTAGCCACATTTGAATTTACATTTGCATTGATCATTTGCATGTATATTTATGTATTTATGTATTTGTGTGTGTGTATGTGTGTGTGTGTGTTGCAGGGACGTTGGCCAACATGACGTTTGCAGTCGGCATCGCTCTGTTCGGAGCTCTGGGTTATTTCATCCGGCCGTGGAGGAACTTGGCCACAGCGGCCAACTCTCCGGGCGTTCTCTTCTTCCTGCTGTGTGTGTGAGTACAAACCTGACACGACTCGCCGCCGCCGGGCCGCCGCCGGGCCGCTCACATCCCTCAGTTTCTGGTTTGATCCTGATTCGATGTCTGACAGCCAATCACTGCTCTTGCGTCGGCCATCAGGCAAGTTTTTTTATTTCTGGTCAGAAGTGAGAACCCTCTCCTCTCTCCTCCTCTCTCCTCCAGCACTCTCCCTGAGTCTCCTCGGTGGCTGTATTCTCGGGGTCACATGGATCAGGCTGAAGAGGTGAACACTCATATATTGAACATTTAGGCCGATATAATATCTGAATGTAGTGTTTTTGCTGGAACAGAGCAAAGTTGCTGCAACACTGGGGTTTAATCAAAGGATAAAGTTTCTTTTGCTGCAATGAGGGCTGCAACAAATCACTTTAATCTGTTGATTATTTATTCATTTAGTCTAAAATAAAGTCAGATGCTCAGATTATCTTCCTTCTCTCTGTTCATATCTTTGTAAAATTAATAGTTCATACCTTTTTGGCTGCTGGTCTCTGGCTCTGAGCACCTCCCATCACACTTTGGCTTTATTTTTTCATACAATATACAGTAAACGACTCACTGAGAAAACCACCAATAAATGAATCAACAGTTAAAATAATGCTTTGCCGCGTGCCTCGTGCCGCTGCGTGTTGCAGGTGCTGCGCTACATGGCGCTGAGAAACGGCAACTCCGCCACCAAACTGACGCTGCGGCGGGTCGGCACTGGTAACCATGACGACAGAGACGCCGGCGTCCTGAAGCTGGTGACCCACCCGGTCCTCCGCCTGAGGACCATGGTGCTGATGTACGTCTGGTGAGTACAGCCGCCACTCGGCACCACCAAAGAAGAACACGGCGAGGAGGGCTGAGCCGTGTGAAGGAGCTCAGGAGGGAGCCGGGCTCAAACGGGTCTCAGTGGCTGGAAAAAAAAATGTGTTTTTTAAATGTCGTGGAGGAAAAAGTTGAGAAATAACAAAAATGAAGCAGGCGAACGACGTGACGGCAGATTCCTCTTCTCTCCTCTGGGAAAGGAAACACAGTCGATCGCTTTCTGAGGTTAAATCTGTTCTGTGGAATGGATTTTGCTGCTGGAAAAAACACTGAAAGACATTTACTGATTTAAAAAAAAAAACAAAAAAAAACACTCAAAAGTTCAAAGTGCACAAAAAGCCTCTCAGGTTCAGTCGTGTAATTTCTTACTTCTGTCTGTCTAATAAACACACACACTGTCTGCTTTTTCCACTGCTTTTCCACCGGTTTCTGCTATTTTATGGAATTTTATGATGTGTGTGTGTGTGTGTGTGTGTGTGTGTGTGTGTGCACGTGCACGTGGCAGGTATGCGTGCAGTCTGGTGTATTACGGTCTGACTCTGGGCGCCAGCGAGACGTCCGGCAGTCGCTACGTTAACGTGGCCATGTACGGCCTGGTGGAGCTCCCCGCCTACCCGCTCTGCATCTACTTCATTAACAAACACTGGTGAGACGCACACACACACACACACACACACACACACACACACTTTGAAATACACACCACTTATCACTCACTGGCTCATGGCTGATTTCTTGTTTTTTCACCGGTCTAACTGCTCGTTTACAGTTTGAGATCGTTCATCGTCCGAGTCGGTCAGAAACAGGCTTTTCCTTTCCGTTTTGGTTTTAATTTAATTTGCTCCTAATCTGCGTCCCAGGTGTTTTTTAAAACGTGTAAAAAGTCTGATCCGTGCAGACACGCTCACTATCACGGCCTCTGGTGGAGGATCCAGAGCTGAACATGGAAACCCAGCCGGTGGTTTTCTCTCTGCGCTGCCTTACAGACGACTAGATCCATCAGATAGAAGTATCGCAAAGTTTGTCCGTTTTCTATGAAGAAAAGGAAATTACTCTTCATCCCACACCTGCACAGACACGACGCCGCATTCAGACAACACCCCGCTGCAAAAACAAACAAATGAAATAAAACACTTTGAAGGGTTAATGGAGTTCATGTACGTGTGAAAGGCTCAGTCTTAAACGTGCACCGTCAGAGACACGAGCACATCTGAACTACAGCAGATCTGATTGAAAAGGTGACATCCAGACTAAATTCAGGATTTGAAAGTGAAGGATTCGTAACGTTTGCACGGTCGACTGCATCTTCTCAGGTGTAAGACCAAAAAAAAAAAAAAAAACTGTTGCACATTTTAAAAAATATATTTACAGCTGTTTCTGTTGTTGCTGTTTTAAATATGTAATAATGCTGTTAGAGGATGAGGAGGATGTGACTCTCTGACTGTGTGTGTATGTGTGTGTGTGTGTGTGTGTGTCAGGGCCGGCAGGAGGAAGAGCATGGCCAGCTTCCTGTGCCTGGCCGGCTCGGCGTGTCTCTGCACCACGCTGATCCCCGAAAACACAGGTGAGACGGCGCCGCCCCGCCCCGCCTTGGGACAGGAAGCAGGGGTGTTGTTGTTGTTGTTGTTGTTGTTGTTGTTGTCTTCAGGCCGTCAGTACATCTGCCCGTCACATTCTCATGAGCGCCGTTCCTCAGGAAACGCCTTAAATGAGAGCTGATTCTGATACACACGGTCATTTTGGGAAATCATGCACATAAAATGTTTAATTTAGGAGGTTTTGGAAGCATTTAGGATAACATAAAAATCAAAAATCTGTGTGTGTGTGTGTGTGTGTGTGTGTGTGTGTGTGTGTGTGTGTGTGTGTGTGTGCGGCCTGCAGGAGCCCTGCTGAGCGTCACGTCCTTGGCTCTGCTGGGGAAGCTGATGGTCAGCGCGGCGTTCAACATCGTCTACGTTTACACCTCCGAGCTCTACCCCACTGTGATCAGGTGAGCGCCAGCACAGCCTGCATCTCACAGCACACACACACACACACACACACACACACACACACACACACACACACAGTGGAGCTGAGCTGCAGTCAGAGCTGTCCTGCTAAAATGACTCAGAGAAATGGGAATTTGCAGTTTTCTGTCATTATTTTTGTTCAAAGGCAACTGCACACATTCAATGCATAATGTGTGTGTGTGTGTGTGTGTTTCAGGAACGCCGGGTTGGGAGTGTGTTCCATGTCTTGCAGAGTTGGAGGAATCCTCGCCCCCTTTGTTCCCTCCATGGTGAGTCTGTGTTTTAAATCTTTAATCCATCCTGTGTAAAGTAAAGACACACGTCGTTTCATCTGTAATGCCTCTGTGTGTGTGTGTGTGTGTGTGTGTGTGTGTGTGTGTGCGTGCAGCGCGCCCTGCACAGCTCCATGCCCTTCACCGTGTTCTGCCTGAGCGGTCTGACGGCCGGCTGCGTCGGCCTCCTGCTGCCCGAGACGCTGAACAAACCTGCAGCCGAGACTCTGGAGGAGCTGAGCGGGCCGTCCTGCAGCCGCGTGCTGGAGAGCAAGGTGACACAGCCGCACCCCCACGGGACGTCAAACTCCCTCTGACCACCCCAAGCCGGCCTTTTCTGCTTTTCAAAAAGTCGTGTAAATCTGAAAACCCCACTGCAAAAACTCAAAATCTTACCACGATTATTTGTCTTATTTCAAGTCAAAAATGTCTTATTACACTTAAAATAAGACATGATCACCTCAGAAGTAAATTGTTTTTACACAATTGTCTCTCGTTTCAAGTGAAAATTTACTTGAAACAAGTAAAAATTTGCTTGTTTCATTGGCAAAATTTGTTTCTTGTTTCTAGCTAATTTTCATTTATTTCAAGTGAATTTTCACTTTTTCCACTGGCAAATTTTGCCAATGAAACAAACAAATTTTTACTTGTTTCAAGCAAATTTTCACTTGAAACAAGTGAAAATTGTCTAAAAACAATTTACTTCTGAGGTGATCATGTCTTATTTTAAGTGTAATGAGATATTTTGACCAGAAATAAGACATTTTTGACTTGAAATAAGACAAATAATCTTGGTAAGATTTTGCGTTTTTGCAGTGCCCAGGCCTGGTTTTTCATGTGGCTGCAGAAAATGAAGTTTTCTGAAAACTGACAGGAAATCGTCGCGTGCTGTAGCGCCCAGGTCGCCTGTGTTGCATTCAAGGATCATTTAAAGACCTTCTTCTGTTCCTCGGTTGCATTGAGTGGAAGTTAAAAAAGGCCTACGGCTGCACAGCGTGGCCGCAGCCTGAGAGCTTTTAATATTTTCTTTTAGTGTGGTCACTTTTCCTTCTGCAGCACGTTTAAAACGTTTAAAAGCAACAGGAGTCGACCCCGAGTGATTTACAGCCGTGGCAGGAGGGTTCACAACACACATGTACAAGATCACAGGAGTGATACTTAAAAGCCACGACTGAAATGGAAAACAGAGAAGAGAAAAGAAAAGTCAAAATCAAGTGTTAAAATAAGAAATTAACAAGTTAAGAGGAAATTAACAAAAAAAAAAATGAAAACTGAACTGAATAAAACCATCAACAAAATAAAACTCAGTGAAGCTGGAGATAAATTAACAAAAAAACAAAAAAAAACATTAGGTGACATCAGACAGAACTAAAAGCAGGAGACAAAAAGTGGGTCTTTAAATCCGATTTAAAAGCCGTGGTGGGACAGGACTTAATCTGAGACGAGTCTTAATCTGGGACGGGTCTTAATCTGGGACGAGTCTTAATCTGGGACGGGAGGCTGTTGGTCCCCTTCGGTGTTGAGGGGTGATCGGGGGTTTGAGAGGAGCTGTAGCGACCTGGGGGCAGAATGTGGAGCAGATTGGTCATGTTTTGTGAAGTTAATCGTTAAAAAAAACAAATAAGCTTTAAAAACCAAAAATAAAAATTGAAAGGAAGTGTCGGTCATGTCTTAATTTGTGTTTTTGAACCCAGGCTCTTCTGTACCAAGACGACCAGTGGAAGAAAGACCCCAAATGAAGCCGACGGCCTCGACAGCACAGCAGCTCAGAGGGACGGGACGGGACGGGACGGGACGGGACGGACGGACTGTCCCATTCACTGAACTGAACTGAGCCTGGAACTTCTGCCACAAGACGGCGAACTGTCCCTTTAATTAACCGTGAGGACCAAACTCTGAGAGGGACGCTGGTGAAGCTGCTCAGCTGTCTCAAACTTTATCCACCGACGGGACGGCTCTTTTTTCTGTGAGAAAAAAGAGAAAGGTGCGTTTGAGCCGCCGGGCGATGGACCTCGCCGCGGGCGGGACGCCGGCGAGGGAGCACCGCCTCTCAGCCGTGAATTTTTTTTTTTTTTTTTTGGTTCCAGATTGAACAGTCCTGCGGTCCAGTTCTTCATTTCATTTCCTGAATGTTTTCTTGGCGTTTCTGCTTCAAACAGCAGAGAGAAAACATGACTGACGCTGCATTCAAGAGACGCTGAAAAGCTGGGAATTCTGTCTTCCCACCTGGAGAAAGTGCTACAGTTTCATCCTAAACCTGTTCATGATTACTGTGATCATGTTTGTAATCCTCAGTACATCAGATCGGGTAGATTTTTGTTTTCTGTGCGTCGCATGAACTCAGAGCCACATCAGCTTTTTGGGAAACCGGTTCATCGGCCGAGCTGTCCCGTATTTTCTACATAACAAGCAGCATCAACAAAACCCCCTCTGGTGCCTCCGCTGACCCTCTGTCCCGCTCTCCATAGGCGACTAGCACTGTCTAATATAATAAACCTTTTATCACGTTTCACATTTCATATTTTCTTGTTACATGAGGGAAAAATACTGGAATGCTTTAACACGACACTTAAACACAAGAGAGATAAGAGATATGTGTAAAAGATGTTGAGCAGAGAAAACATCAGACGTCTTTTTTCTCCCTGGTTTGTCTTTAACTGGCAGGTGGCAGATTTCCAGCACTTGGCTTTGACTTAAACGCAGCATGTTTGCCTGTAATATGTCTCATAACTTTTTTTAAAATCCTGGTCGGTAACTCGTGCTTTCTCCTACAGAATGTCCCCTCTTACCAACCCAGGCTGATATGGTCACTTCCTGCCTTCTGCCAGCAGGTGGCGCCACATCTCTTTTTTTTCCTGTTCAATCATTTGAAAGCTGCAGGCACCAAGTTCAGTGAGAGTCCACAGATCACCTGACCTGCTCATTTTAGTGCCCTTTAACCTTTTATTTCCATGAGGAACATCAGTCCAGGTCCAGACAGGTGAAACCAGGTGAGTCTGCCTGTTTACCTGCAGAAGGTGGAGGATCATATCAGGCAGTTTTTGAAAAAAATATAGAGCAGAATGGGAAGTCATGGAATGGTGTCTTTTTTTTTTTTTTTTTTTGGATGAAAGGTTTTTCTTTTTATTCACTTCCCTGTTTCTGGTCTGAGGGATTCAAACCTGCAACCTTCTGGTCCCAAACCAGCTTCTCAAGTCATCAACAAGTCTGCCACATGCAGGGGGAATAAAAAAAAAAAAAATCTTAAGATTCCCCGTCCCATCAGTTCTTAGCAAGAAAATTTGCAAGAAATTAGTAAAGATAAATACATAAATAAATTACAAGAAAATATAAAAAAATAATAAATAAATAAATAAACAAACAAACAAACAAATTAATAAATAAATAAAAAACTACAAATGAAAAAAATGAAAATAAACTTTTTAGCCAAAAAAGAAATACTTTTTTCCTGTGACATAATTTTTTTTTTTTTTTTTTTTTTTTTTTTTTATGTAGTTCTGAAAATTATAAATATAGTTTCTGGACATTTCTCCTCAATTTTGAAAAAATTATTTTCTCTCCATCTCTCCCTCTCTCTTTCTTTTTTTTTTTTTTTTTTTTTTTTTTTTTTAGGTTTTCTTTCTTTCTTTTTCTATCTGATTTCCAAGCCAGTTCCTCCTAACCTGTCTTTGGGTCAGGGTCGTTTCTCGTGTGTGTTTGTGTGAGTCTGTGTGTGTGTGTGTGTGTGTGTGTGTGTGTGTGTGTGTGACAGCAGAGGCAGGTTTCCATGGTAGAGCTGAGCTGCTGTTTCTGTTTACATGAGGATGCAATAATCTCTCCAAACTGCTCCCACAGCTACTGTGTGTGTGTGTGTGTGTGTGTGTGTATGTGTGTGTGTGTGTGTGTGTGTGCGCGCGCTCCTATAAGTGCCTGTAAGTACAGTAATATGTGTTTAGTGTGTGTGCATGTCTGTATCCATTTATTTTGTGTGTGTGTGTGTTTTTGTGGTTGCTTCTGTATAGGCCTACAGTGTTTTTGTGAGAGAACATACTTTTGTGTACAACTGTGCCTGTTTCTGGGATCGTGTGTGTGTGTGTGTGTGTGTGTGTGTGTGTGTGTGTGGGGCGCACACTGCCGCGAGCTGCAGCAGCCTCAGCTCTGACGCAGGCGCTGGTCGGCTCCTCCCCCTGTAATTGCGCCCGGTGGCAGATCTGGCGGCGGCTGCCGGGTCGACGCCGAGGTGAAGAGTTGAAACTCTAATCACTGTTTTGGTTCGACTGGCATTCAGTGTGTGTGTGTGTGTGTGTGTGTGTGTGTGTGTGTGTGAGAGTGGGTGTGTGGGGATTTAGCGTGTGTGTGGGATGTTTGAGTGTGTGTATGCGTGTGTATACGCCCATCTCACCCTTTGTATGTGTCATTGTTAGTGAGTGTGTGTGCATGCATCCACTTGTCTTTTTGTGTGTGTACACATGTATATATGTAATAGACTGTCTGTGTTTTTGTGTATCTTTGCACGTGAGTGTGTGTTTACCTCTGTGTGTGAGTGTGTGTGTGTGTGTTTACCTTTGTGTGAGTGTGTGTGTTTACCTCTGTGTGAGTGTGTGTGTGATGTATTTTCCTCTTTACTGTGTTTCTGTGAGTGAAGCTGCTTGAAACCAACTAAGAGTAAAGATTTCTGGTACAAAGACGTATCAGCCCAAATAATGTACCTCCCTGTGTGTGTGTGTGTGTGTGTGTGTGTGTGTTCAGGTCCCTGTGTTAAAGGTGAGCGCTAACGTAAACAGAGCTCTGTCTGTAAACTGCTCTGGATAATTAGAAAGCAGCAAACGAGTGAAACCACACGGCCGACACGAGAAGAGACAATTTGATCATTAATTTTTTTTTTTTTTTTTTTTTTTTAATTTATTGTCATCTCTGCAAACGGTGTGTCCAATCAGAACACAGCTCGGTTTGTTTACGTCCCGCCCCCGTTTGATTGACAGCTGCTCTCCTCCACCTGGCTCACCGAGCAGATCTGTCTGCCAATATAAAAAAAACACACCCGCCGGCGAGCGCGTTCCACCTGATCGACCCGGGTTCACCTTTTTTTTTTTTTTTTTTTTTTTTTTTTTGGGGGGGGGGGGGGGGCAGTTGAGTCTAAATGGTCCTCGCTGCACTTTTTCACGGCGCAGCTTTTCTTGCGAAATTCGGGAAATGACGACAAAGCAGAAGCAGGTTCCTCTTCTCCTCTTTGCTGACTGCGCTTTTATTGTGAAAGGTGCCACAGTCTGTTCTCCGCGATGGATCTGATTTAAAGTGAAGTGACGGACAGAACTCAGGCAGAAAATGGACCAAATGACCGACTTTAAAGAGAACAAGTGGCTCCTCGGTGACAGTGAGGTGAGGAGATGTGATTATTTCCTCGTCTGATGTTGGATTTTCTTCTCCTCACACCTGGTTGGTCTCACCTGGATCCTTCCCTTTAAAAGACGACAGTTGAGTCTCGGTCGATGCCAGCCGTCTGGGTCTCCTCTGTCCTCTCCGTGTGACTCGTCGGCACACAGTTATCGTCGTTGATGTGTCATGGTGTGATGACGGGCACGAATGCCCTGTTGCACAACCGAAACGGCTCATTTTTGAAGCTGGCAGACTTCTGGGGAAGCGGCGGTGGTTTGAGTCGGAAGAGGAGTGGCCGTGGCAACCATCGGTCCGCAAATTGCCATCAAATTTCTGCAAAATGAGTCATTCATTCCCGGCGAAAAACAAATCATTGTTTTCCTGTAAAAGCTGCAATTGTTTTTTTTTGTTCATTGTGATGATGCGCTGTGGTTATCAGAGCAAAATTCTCACCCAAAATGTGTTTGAATACTTGGGAAGTGTGTCTGGTCTGTGGGGGAGTTTTTTGTAAAAGAGGAAAAGTCAGCGCAGGTGTGGCCGCCTCACCTGCCGCGTGTCATCAGCAGCAAACGCCCGATCAACAGCGCAGAATGCACCTTTAATTCTGCCACGGTGAATGGATCAAGTCCCTGCTGCTGTTTACAGACGTGCACGGGGTCAGACGAACATTTATCACTTCAGACGCCCCAAAACAAGAAAAAAAAAGAAATGAATCCAAAGGAAAGTCCCCTCACCTCGCTTTGCACAGGAGAGGAAAAACAAAAATATTATCCAATCCACTTTATTTATATAGCACATTTCGAAAACATAAAGTTTATCAAAGTGCTGCACAGTAATTTACAATAAAAGACACAATGGTTAATAAAATGAGGATTAAAATGAGGATACAGATAAAAAAACAGGTTTAAAAGAAGATAAGAGTCATACAACAGATTTAAAATAATAATAATAATAAAAGATTATACAAAAAATAAAATACTTTGAAAATTTGAAGCGAAACAAAATGTGGCTTCATATTTAATGTTGTTAAAATGTACAGTTCCTGCAGGAGAGACGTGAACACAGCAGCTGGTGATCAGGAGAGGCCCGGCTCATAAATCCTGACGGGTGACAGCAGACACATGGCAGGGTCACACACACACACACACACACACACACACACACACACACCCACCTCACACACTCCTTACCTCTGAAGTCAGCAGCACCCAGGGGCTACAGACCACCAGAGTGTGTGTGTGTGTGTCTGCACTACAACAATATAAAGAACAAATTTGGCATCATTTCCCCCCCTAACTGATGCTGGGGGTTCAGGACGCAGCGCGACGTGCAGGTTTGACTGAGTGACAGGTGTCAGACAGGTGAGGCCGGGCTCAGGGGATCCATGACGTTCAGCACGGCTGATCAGGGCTCGTTTATCTGCATGTGGAGTGAAGGCAGTGATCAGTCCGATCAATAAATCTGGTAATAAATCTCTTGTTTGAAAAACTGCAACGGCGTACCAGGGTCACTGCAGGGAGGAAAAATGACACAGCTTGGAGGGTAATATTCAGAGAAAGAAACTCAAGATTTTCAAGATTAAAGGTGTAAATTTATGAGAATAAAACTGGGATATTCTCTGATTATCTCTGATATTCTCTGATAATCTCTGATAATCTCTGGCCCTAATTCACTTTTGAAAAACACTCAAAAGTGAATGAACCAGAAACATTTTGCTAAAAGAACTGAATTAAAATTCAATCAAAACGTCTTGCCGGCTGGTGAATTGGCTGGCATTCACACCCGTCTGTGTGTGTGTGTGTGTGTGTGTGTGTGTGTGTGTGTGTGTCGTGGCTGAGCTCAGGCTGCACTGCTGTACCCTGAGTGACCTGATCTTATCAAGTCCTTTTCTCACTGCTGCTGCCACTGCTGGTTGTAATTACCCTGCCTGTGTGTGTGCGTGTGTGTGTGTGTGTGTTTTTGATAATTCCTGGCCCTTTTATTCAGTGAGAGGAGATGTAGATGAACAGAAGAACAAGACAATGAGATGTATGGATCTATCTAGATAGACAGATTGATACTTTATTGATCTCAAATTGGTAAATTCTGGTGTTGCAGCGGGGAGACGACAGAACAATCTGCCTGTCACCTCTAGGAGACAGAAACACATCTCTTTAGACAAATAAAACACAACAAATGTCAAAATAAAGTGGATCAGTACAAACAATATAAGAAAAACTTGCATTCCCTATAGGAGAAATAAAAAATTAAAATTCTATCTATAAAAAATCTATTGACTGTTCACATTTGAACTTTTGCACAGACAATATGTATAATGACATGTAGCTGCAAAATAGCTATAAAATAGAATTCATACATAGAAAATAGACGTATAGTCATAAAGTGTGACTGATGATCTAACTTCCCTGCGGCTGCGGCTCTGATGCATGTGACTGATGCATTTGTGCATTTAGCAACTTCATCCTGTCATGAGCTCAGCCTCTTCCCTCTGTGTTTACTTAACACACACACACACACACACACACACACACACACACACACACACACACACACACGCCTTGCTAAAGAGTGGGGAGAGAGAGCTTGTGAACTTGTGACAGATGGAGATGGAAGAGGCGGCTGCTGCTTAAAGGAGCTCACCTCCTCTGTCCGGGCAGAGAAAACACCTGAAACAAGGCTTTCTCTCACACACACACATTAAACATGACAACTGTTTCTCATAAGGACACAGAGCAGCTCAGGAAGAGTTCAATAAATAAGAAAAACAGCCGCAAAAACAAAATCAGAATTAAAAACTCGACATAATTTTAACCTCAAAATCCAACAAATCCAAACTCCTGATGAGCTGGAAGTGAACGAACAGAAAGACTTGGCACGTGACTCACGAGTGACCTGGCAATAAGTGTTTGTGATAAGCAGCTGTAAAATAAAGAAACTGATTAAAAAAACAGACAGGAGAGAGAGAGAGCAACACACACACACACACACACACACACACACAGAGGTAGAAACAGCAGAGATGTGTGTTGATAATGCTGTTAGTGTTTGTCAGTGATGGATCGCTGTACGTCGCGCTGCTGGGAAAATTGGAAAAAGTGAAGTCAGATGAAGAATGTGTGTGTTAGGTTCTCCAAATGACTACACACACACACGCACACACACACACACACACACACACACACATTTCTGCCTCTGTACTCATTCTTTAAAAGGCCTAATGCACCTCATCACAGTTTGAACCTGAGCTGAACCAGAGAGAGAGAGAGACTGACAGAGACAGAGCGAGAGAGAAAGCCGAGGCATGCCTCTCTCTCTGCTGAGCGTTCCCGGCGTTCATGGCGTTCCCGGCGTGGAGGGCGCCGCGCCGCCGGCCTCCGTGCAGCTCCGTCAGGTCGTGGCTCTCCGCCGTCCGAGAGGCCTGAGCTGCTGCAGGACGGCCCACCTGCAGAGTTTCTGTTGGAGCAGCGACATGACGGGTAAAACACACAGCCGGCATCGTCCTCCATGCCGCACACGCCACGGCAGGCGTGACATCATCCTCCACGCCGCACACGCCACAGCAGGCGTGACATCATCCTCCAGCAGGCGTGACATCATCCTCCACGCCGCACAGGCCACAGCAGGCGTGACATCATCCTCCACGCTGCACACGCCACGGCAGGCGTGACATCGTCCTCCAGCAGGCGTGACATCGTCCTCCACGCCGCACACGCCACAGCAGGCGTGAGCGGGACGGACAGACGGACAGAGGGAGGAGGGAGGGGGGAGGGGGGAGGAGGGAGGAGGGAGTCTGGGTGGAGGAGACAGACTTCACGGTGCATCGCTCTCCATGCAGAAATAAAGGTCTTTATTTTAGACCTTCAAGCTGCAAACTGCAGCAAGAGGCTCGTCGTATTTTTCCATTTGGTTCCTCAAACATGACGGACAGATGAACAGGAGCATCAGTTTGTCTCCTACTACCCATAATGCCTTGTGTTTTGGGCGCTTCTCTCGTTTTGGGGTTCAAGTGATGTTTTTCTCACCTGGACAAACACAGGGGACAGAAACTCTCCCCCCTTTGTGCAGCAGAAACAGAGGAGGGTGAAGAAGAAGAAGAAGAAGAAGAAGACAAAGCAGGAGAAGAAGAAGAGGCAGGAGAAGAAGAAGAAGAAGAAGCAGGAGAAGAAGAAGAGGAAGAAGAAGAAGCAGGAGAAGAAGAAGAAGACAAAGCAGGAGAAGAAGAAGAGGCAGGAGAAGAAGAAGAAGAAGGAGCAGGAGTAGAAGAAGAAGCAGGAGAAGAAGAAGAGGAAGAAGAAGAAGAAGCAGGAGTAGAAGAAGAGTGACTGGGAATGCGTCCAGGTAAAGTGGCAGACTGGAGTCTTTACAAAGTCAGAGCTTTTAGTTCTGTCTGTGACAGTGTGTGTGTGTGTGTGTGTGTGTGTGTGTGTGTGTGTGTGTGTTACACTGTCTGACCCAGCAGTAGGAAGAGGAGGAAACCACAGTCATAAATATTTACAGTACGAACCGCCAGGAGCCATTTTGGATCCGTGATTGTGTTATTGTTATGTGGATTAAAAAGTGAAGAGTGCAGGGTCAAACAGAGTGTGAGACGGCACACTTCAGTGTGTGTGTGCGTGTGTGTGTGTGTGTGTGTGTGTGTGTGTGTGTGTCAGCTCCCACCTCCGGTGAAGAGTTCACCCAGCAGACAGTCTTTTTCTGACTGCTTTATTTTTGCCTTTGAATAATAAACACATCAACAAATGAAAGATCACACCGGGACGTCCTACAGTCTGTGTTCATTTATATACTTATTAATATACAGGTACACTGAAAAAAAAAAAACGATGATGCATAGGTAGAAAATATTTATAGGCCAGTAAGTGATGACAGGAATATGTAATTCAAAGTGATTTGCATAAAGTCCAGTGACAGACGTCCAGAAACAAGACAGATAAGAAAAGATGAGAGAAAATCTGATAACGATTCATAA
This sequence comes from Myripristis murdjan, assembly GCF_902150065.1. Classification (NCBI taxonomy): domain Eukaryota; kingdom Metazoa; phylum Chordata; class Actinopteri; order Holocentriformes; family Holocentridae; genus Myripristis; species Myripristis murdjan. The sequence continues at coordinate 31,094,818 of NC_043994.1, read as the reverse complement.
CTGGACCGTGGATATTATGTTTGATCTATTTCAGAAACAAGAACAAACAAAACTAGTCCAGTCATTTTATGACTCAAGGTCAAACAAATTGCAACAGAAACAAACTCAACTGATTTTGTATCCTCAGTTTGTCCTGAGTGAGGGAAAAAAAGCCCCGAAGAATCCCACTGGGGGAAAGTTTCAAAAAAGACCAAAATACAGCCCATTCAAACGCATATTAACTTTTTTCTCATGTGAATAGGGTAAAAATTTTAACCTTTAGGTATCACCATGAAAATTGCTGAGTTGATTACTTACCTTAAGACAAATAAAAAATGTATTGCAAGTTTTTTGAAATTGTTTATTGACATGAGCTAATGGTGCATATTTGAATTATGTACACACTAATTTGCATAAATGCTACAACAGATATAAACCTTGGGTATAGCCAGGTGAAAATCTCATAATCAATCCTGTTGACATGTAACAGTCAAATACTAAACATTAAGGTCTGAATGGAACCCATTTAGGCTACCAATGAACATTAAGGAAGAAGGAACTTCAAACCAGTCTTTAGCAATTAGCACTGCAGCATTTCATAACTGCTCCACTAAGGTGGTAGCAATCTTGAAAAATGGCAGCCATTTTGAAATTTCTAAGTGGTTACTTGTCAAGTGACCCATGGAGACAGCTCATCCCAATTTTCATGCTAGTATCATAAGAAGACCACTTTATATGCCCTCTGTAGTAAAGCTGTGGAGTTTATGCAAATTAGCTCATGTTACTAAACAATTTCAAAAAACTTGCAATACATTTTTTATTTGTCTTAAGGTAAGTAATCAACTCAGCAATTTTCATGGTGATACCTAAAGGTTAAAATTTTTACCCTATTCACATGAGGAAAAAGTTAATAGGCGTTTGAATGGGCTGTATTTTGGTCTTTTTTGAAACTTTCCCCCAGTGGGATTCTTCGGGGCTTTTTTCCCTCACTCAGGACAGACTGAGGATACAAAATCAACTGAGTTTGTTTCTGTTGCAATTTGTTTGACGTTGACCCCTTATTTGGCTTAAAATTACTGGACTAAACAACAACATACTGCAGAGCCAGGGTTTATTTGCAGCAGCTCTTCCAGATAAAATAAAATTCACAAGTGTCGGAAACATTTTAGTGAAACCTAAAAAAAAAAAAGCTTTTGCTTTGGCGTCCTGATTGTTGGCCTTTATCTTGTGAGAATGACCAGCTAGCTGGACATTATCCTGCTTATTCCACAGCAATAACTTGCCACAAAATATTAATTTTTAAATGATTGTATTAGCCTTGAAGACGTTGCTGAAACACACTGTGATTAACGCGTTTGCACTTCAGCTCACAGTGTTTCTCTCGTTTTCTTCTGCTTTCTTTTCTTTTCTTCTCTGGTAAAAGTTCAGCTTCCAGCCACGAATCAAACATCTGACGTTCTCAATAAAGTAAAAAGTCGGATCCACGTCGCAGTGACTTGTCGGCTCCAGCAGGGGGCGTCATGAGCTGATTCGATCAACAGAGGCGGAGCGATGAAATCAGATGTGCTTCAAGCGACTGTCTATGACAACGTGTGGTTATTCATGATGAAGATCATTATTCAGAAACATCGGAGCTCTGACTGACCAATCAGAGCTGAGATTTCCACACAGCTGATAAATCTGCTGATAACAGACAAACCAACCAATCAGAGGCTAGAGGGGCCTGGACTAAGGTAAGTGTGAGCACAGGTATGATAGGGTTAGGGTTAGATCTCAGACCCCGTCAACACAAAGAGGCAAATCCAGAGTGGAAAGGGCTGCTGATTACAAAATGGGGTGGATTAGAGAGAGGGATTATTCTCATGTGGATTAGAGTTTGGATAATCCACCGGGAGTTGATGGGTCGGGCCGGGTTTGGACAAAAATTTAGAAATTACGCTCAAGTCTGGGTCGGGTTCGGCCACATCAGTGTTATTTTAGTGAAACTCCAGGGTGAAATAATAAAAATGATGTACGGTAAATGTAACCCAGAGATGGAGGACGAACAAAATCTGGAGCTTGAGTCGGGTTCGGACGTGAGAACAGAACGGCTGCCGGGTCGGGCTCGGGCTCAGCTGCCGTGCTCCTGTCTCGGGACGGGTTCGGATAAAAACACGCGTCCCGATCCGAACCCTAATGTGGATCAATAAGGTTATTCAATCAATGAGTCCATCGGTGAAGGGTTAAAGAGCCTGTGAGCGGCGCCGGCTGTGTGAACCTCGTCCTCGTGTTCCCGCTCTAAAAGCTTCCAGGCCGCCAGCAGCTCGCAGAGGAACGCAGCTCTCAGACCACTTGTTGCTAATAGAGGGATATTTACGCTAACGGGAAGGCAGAGAGAGAGAGAGAGAGAGAGAGAGAGCGGGACTGATCTCAGGTCACTGCACTCAGCAACAACACTGACATGCAGACACACAGACGGTGGCAGCCTCCTGCTGCTTGTACAGCGGGGACAGACGGAGCGAGAGGTGCACTGCAAAACAAGCTCCAGCAGACAGGAAGCTCAGGTCCATGTTTTGTCCCATTTAGATAGATAGATAGATAGATAGATACTTTATTCATCCCACAGGAAATTCACAGTTTTTCAGCAGTATCCACAGATTACAGATTAAATAAATAAAAAATAAAGAATAAGATCTAAGTACAACCCAGTGTGCAAAAAGCAATGTGCAAAAAAACATGTGCATAGGTGTGTAAAATGTTCATAGATGTAGGTCAATGTGCAAATTTAGAAGAAATATACAGTATACACAGATGATAAATAGCAGTTAGCAATATAAACACTATAAACAAGGAATATAAAAAAATAGAAATAAAATAAATAAATAAAAAATAGAAATATGAACAATTTAAACAGAAGTATTTATTTCCAAAAAAAAAAAAAAAAACGCATATCTTGCATATCTGATAGGATGAATATCCGTGAGATATCAATTAAAGTCTAAACTGCAAAAGCAGTGAAACGTTAAAAACGGTCATTTTGTCAGCAGTCAAATTATGCAACATCAGTGTGTGAGCGCTCCCACGTCGCGTTGCATAATGATCCAGACGTGACCGCCCGTGCCAATCAACTTGATTGACGCCGCCATTACACAACATCCTGTCATTCTCTGTAGATGGAAACAGAGTGAGGGAAAAAAAAAAAAAAAAAAAAAAAAAAAAACAGGGCCAGCTTTTCAGGAAATTAAAAAAACATCTTGCACCGTAAAGTTTCCATGCGTGCACAAATTAATTCCATTTACAAAAAAAAAAAAAAAATCCTGTTACAAAACGAACCGCTAAAAAAAGAAAAGAGGTGGAAACTTCTCAATGATCCGTCGATTGTCAGTTCATGTCCTTTTTGTTTTCATCCTCCCTTTCTCTGCGAGGCTTATCTGCAAAGCCCGGTGAATTATGGCGGCCTATCACAACTGTTTGAAGCTGATGAAAGGAAGCTATTAAAACAGAACCGGGCAGCCAGGCTCGGTCAGGTTGGGTTAGGTTTTTGGAGGGGAGGGGAGGGGAGAGGAGGGGGGGCGGGGAGCTCACGAAGGCAACAACACGTTATGTAGTACCACAAAAAAAAAAAAAAAAAAAAAAAAAAAGGAACATTGATCGAGTTAAGCGTCCTGTGTTGTCGGCTAAAGCCCGGCTTTGGGAAAACATTAGCAAATTAGCTGTACCAACAGTCCGGCTGTGTTTGTTGTCATTCCGGAGCCAGTTATGCCTGGCGCTGGTTGGCTGCAGCCCCGCCGCGGTGACACCTATCTCAGCTCTGAACAAATACGCCGAGGTCCCGACCCTTTCCGTGTTTGGATTCGCCCAGACAGCCGCGCTGCGCCGCGACGCACGAATCAACACAAACCTCCAGCAGGAATGCAGGAGGACGCGGCCCGTTTGACTCGCCGGGCCGGCCTTGACCCGGCGAGTGTGTGTGTGTGTGTGTGTGTGCACCAATGCTGATATCTTTGTGTTTCTGTCTCTGATAGGCAGACACAGGTCAGGCAGCCTGCAGTACACACACACACACACACACACACAGAAGGTGCATACAGGTGGTACAGCAGCTTGCCTCCGGGACCGTCCTCCATCGGGGACCACGAACCCCAGTTTGAGAACCACCTTGTGCCAGCTTGACGCCCAGTTTGTGCCGCACCACAGTGATGATACCTGTTAGTTTATATTAAACGTCGTCATTCTTCCTTCAGGTGTGTGTGGCCTCGTCTTCACTCCATAATTTCCGTTGGGACAGTAAATGTCACTTTGATCCATTTTCAGTTCAGGCTCCTAACATGCAGAGAAAGGTCAAGAGTGTAGAGCATGCTGTGCTCACACACACACACACACACACACACACAGTCACAGTCACACACACTCCAACACAGACAGACTAACATAAAGCCGTACATACGCAGACACTGAGATCAACACACACACTCGACACACACTTTGAATATGAGGATTTTATTGGAGTATCGTGCCGCCCTTGTCTCGTATTTCCAAGGCCTGTAATTTAATTGGTTGATACGTGTGTGTGTGTGTGTGTGTGTGTGTGTGTGAGAGTGTGTGTGTGTGTGAGTGTGTGTGTGTGTGTGTGTGTGTGGAGGTCATAAAGAGGTGAGTGAAGTACAGGATGGGGCGCAGAGCTGCCCTTCAACTTGGCTGATTGCTGCCATTAAATTTTAAGTAGCTGCATGTCTGATTGTTTAGTAGGCACACACACACACACACACACACACACACACACACACACACACACACACACACACACACGACCACACACACATGACCACACACACCCGCATTCTGTCTCTCTGTAACACACATACTGCTGTAGCACACAAACACACACAGACAGACACACTCCTCAAACAAATACATGTGTGTATAAACAAAAGCACACAAAAGGATGTGTAGAAACAAACACACACACACACACACACACACACACACACACACACCAATACATGACAGCACAAAAGCGGGAATGCACTCACACACACACTCACTCTCACACACACACACACACAGTGCCGGTGGCTGGGTGTGCTGCCCTGACAGAGTTCATGAATTAACTGAACTCTTGAACTGAACTCTGGTATGTGACAGGCAGCCAGCCCTGAACCAGTCAGCCAGCCCTGAACCAGTCAGCCAGTCCTGAACCAGTCAGCCAGCCCTGAACCAGTCAGCCAGTCCTGAACCAGTCAGCCAGCCCTGAACCAGTCAGCCAGTCAGCGAACCAGTCAGCCAGTCCTGAACCAGTCAGCCAGTCCTGAACCAGTCAGCCAGTCAGCGAACCAGTCAGCCAGTCCTGAACCAGTCAGCCAGTCAGCGAACCAGTCAGCCAGCCCTGAACCAGTCAGCCAGTCCTGAACCAGTCAGCCAGCCCTGAACCAGTCAGCCAGCCCTGAACCAGTCAGCCAGTCAGTGAACCAGTCAGCCAGCCCTGAACCAGTCAGCCAGTCAGCGAACCAGTCAGCCCGCCCTGAACCAGTCAGCCAGTCAGCGAACCAGTCAGCCAGCCCTGAACCAGTCAGCCAGTCAGCGAACCAGTCAGCCAGCCCTGAACCAGTCAGCCAGTCAGTGAACCAGTCAGCCAGCCCTGAACCAGTCAGCCAGTCAGCAAACCAGTCAGCCAGCCCTGAACCAGTCAGCCAGTCAGTGAACCAGTCAGCCAGTCAGTGAACCAGTCAGCCAGCCCTGAACCAGTCAGCCAGCCCTGAACCAGTCAGCCAGTCAGCCAGCCCTGAACCAGTCAGCCAGCCCTGAACCAGTCAGCCAGCCCTGAACCAGTCAGCCAGTCAGCGAACCAGTCAGCCAGCCCTGAACCAGTCAGCCAGTCAGCGAACCAGTCAGCCAGTCAGTGAACCAGTCAGCCAGCCCTGAACCAGTCAGCCAGTCAGCGAACCAGTCAGCCAGTCAGTGAACCAGTCAGCCAGCCCTGAACCAGTCAGCCAGTCAGCAAACAAGTCAGCCAGCCAGTCAGTGAACCCTGAACCAGTCAGCCATCAAGCCTGTAAACCAGTGAGATACCAGTCAGAAAGCTGCAGCCTGTTGCACCGGCCATGCATACATTTGAACATAAAGGATGGATTTACACCAGGAAGGAAATTAGAAATTTAAAAAAAAAAAAAAGAAAGAAAATTGGGAGAAAAAAAAAGTAAAAAGAAAGTTTGAAAAAAGGAAAGAAAAACTCCATGAATAAAAAATAAAAATCAGTCAGATCAGTGATGCTGAATCAGATTTCTGGAGTTTAAATGCTCTTTGAAAGTCAGCTGGAGGGTCACAGCATCATCAGCCGTCAAATCAGACGGTCAGGCCAGCCAGCCAGGCAGTCAGGGAGCCAGTCATCAGCCTGGAAACCAGTCGGTCAGCCAGTCAGTAAGATATTCAGTCACTCAGTCAGCCATCCAGCAAGCACTGAAATCTGCTTTGAAATCATCCAAGCAAACAGTCAGAAAGTCAGTCAGTCACCTCTTACCGCCTCTCTCCTTCCAGCTCGCTCTCTTCCTCTTTGTTCATTCTCTATGTCACTCGACCCTGCAGCCCACACCTCATTCAGACTCTCTCTCTTTCTCCAGTTTCAGTTCAAAGGTGTTTTTTGGCATAAGAGGTAAAGTATTCATATTGCTAAAGCGAGGTACATGAATGTACATTTGGAAAAATAAAAAGTAGCTAAATAAATAATGGAAAATGCCTGTGTTAAACAAAAAGTCCAAAGCACATTCATTGGTCCTCGTACGCATAAGTATCTTTTTAGTGATTTTAACTAAATTTTGATAGCTGCCTCCTTGCTCCAAACTCCACAGCCTAAAAACCTTGATGTCATTTTTGACTACAGTCCTTTGCCAGTTCCTCATATTAAAAACCACCAAAACTGCTTTTTTTTTTTTTTTTTTTTTTTTTAATCACCTCTGCAGTATCGCTGAAATGAGTCCCCTGCTGATTCATGTGTCATGTCTCGCCTCCATTACTGGAACATTTGGTGTTCTGGTCAGCCTTCCTCTCGTACCAAAAGTCTTCAGCTGGTCCAAAAAAAAAGCTGCAGTCACAAGGAGGTTTGCCCACACCACACCTGTCCCGTCTGGAGGGTAACCCTAGATTTGTGAAACCGTCTCAGAGTATTTTTTTTCTCTCTTTTTTCCTTTTGTCTTTTTTAATTATTTATTTTATTTTTTATTTATTTACTTATTTTTTATATATTTTTTTTCTCTAATTTATCATTGTTATCATCATTATTATTTTTATTTATTTAATTATTCTTTAATTGAGTAATTTTTTTTTTCCCTAAACAAGTGTCACAGGTATTTTTTTCTAATTTCATTTTACATGTCTGAGCCGGGGTGTTGTTATTGTTGTTGTTGTTCTTATGTTTTTTTTCCCCCCTTAAATATAAAACAATAAATAAAAAAAAAGATTAAAATAAAAAAAGATTGGATCAGAGTTGAAGCGCTACTGTGCTGAAACAAGTGCACATGTGTGAGAGTGTGTGAGATTTTCACACATCTAGGGTTACCATCTAGACACCACCCTGTCCTCCACGGGCATGCTGCCTATCTGACTTCCTCTTCGTCTAAACCCCGACACTCCAGAAACAGAAGTCAGTCCTTTTCTTACCGCGCTCCCTTCCTCTAGAAAAGTGGACCTGCAGAAAAGAGGGAGCGACTCCTTTAAAACCGAACCTGAGCCGTGTTTGTTTTCTTTAACTTATGGATAATATAATTTGAGAGTGACCGCTGAGGAGGCTCGCTCTCTGCCCCGAGGCTCTGCTGTCTGACTTTAGTTTAGGTTCTGTCTCTCACTGTTTCTCTCTTCTTCACTTTCCTCTCTCTCTCTCTCTCTCTCTCTCTCTCTCTCTCTCTCTCTCTCTCTCTCTCTCTCTCTCTCTCTCTCTCTCTCTCTCTCTCTCTCTGGTCAAGCGAGCTTCATGGTCACATTCTGTCTGTCGTTCGGTCGCCGTAACAAAAACATTTCGGTCCCAGATCCTTGATTTAGCCTCTGAACTCTGCCTGACCTCACACACACACACACACACGCACACACACACACACATACACACACACACACAAAAGAGTGCATACAGAAACGCACTCACACACAGATAGACACAAAAAGGAATGCACACACACACACACACACACACACACATTCACACACACATACACATACATACACACACTCTCATAATACACTTTTGCATGCAGTCAATCATAACGCGGTTGCATGCAGATGTACACACACATGCAAACACACACACACACACACACTCGTGCACACACACAGACACACTGAGGCCTCCACATGCGGTCGTTCCCTCACTCACACACAGCCTCACATGTATGAAATCAGACACACACACACACACACACACACACACACACATCCTGTGTTTTTGCTGCCATAAAACATGTTTTAGCAGTTTCATTTATTTATGAAGCTCTCTCTCTCTCTCTCTCTCTCTCTCTCTCTCTCTCTCAGTCTGGTTTCCATTCATTCCACTACGATATGAACATGAACTTTCAGAGCCTTCACACTTTCTTCACTCCAGTTTTCCATCAGCGGAATAAAGTCCTCCACATGAGTTTTCCTAAAAGCAGCAGCACTGTTGGCTTTTCAGGACTTTTTCTCCTCCGCCGGGGAAAATAGTCCCTAAGCGGGGAAACGTTTTGCTTTCCACAGCCAATGATCAGCTGTGTGGTTTCTGAGTGTTGAGGCAGAACATTATCAGGCGGCTGCTTCAACCACAAACTCACATCTAAATTCTCTGTTGTTCTCCCACATGACTTGATAAAGGGTTTGTTGGCGTGTTAAAATGTGGGGAAATTGTAGAAAATGGGCCAAACGTTCAAAAATGAGCCGGATGGTCCTTAAAGTCGCCGTCGAAAGCAGAAAATCACCTGGATTCCTAAACTCTACGTGCAAATGTGTATCTGTGGGAGAACAACAGCTCATTTGATGGAGCTGTTCGGTTTCAAATATGTGACCACAACATCAAGACAGGCGTTAAAAAAAAAAAAAAAAAAAAGTCGCCGTCACATGCCATGAGCAAAATAATGACAATCATTTGATATTTTACTGATCCCTGCAGGGCGGGTCTCGCTGCGCTTCAGGGAGGTCAGAGGTCGGCTCGCGGGGATTCAATGTCTGGTTCAAGGACACCTGAGCCGGGCAGACGTCTGCAGGTGACGGCGGTTCAAAGGGGAAGGACGCTCGCTGTCGGCGGCGTGGCCTAACGTGCTGTTATGGACATCGGGGCTGGTTTTTTAACGCGGAGTCAGACGGGACGTGTGTGTCTGTGCGTCTGTAGCTGCAGGGAGCTCGGCAGCCGTGAACTCTGCAGGCGGTTTCGGCTTGTCCTCCTGCAGGCTGACTGCTGGAATGCTGACATAACAGATGTTGTCTGACAAAGCCAATAATTATCTGCTGTACTGCTGCATCCCCCCCGCTCTTCCTCCTCCTCCTCCTCTTCCTCCTCCGCCTCCTCCTCTGACTGCCTCACCTTGGCACATCCACATATCTTCCAGTCATTCACCTCCATAAGTTCATGTAGAAAGAGAGAGAGAGAGAGTGTGTGTGTGTGAGAAAGAGACTCGTCGTCCCGCATCCTCCTGCGTTGACTCAACTGTGGTGCAACGGCAGTCAAGTCACGTCAAGTCAAACTTTATTTATACAGCGTTTCACACTCACGGCATCGGATTTCTCGTCAGCTGCTTTGCACTTCACATGAACGTTTTAAAAAGTTCACCTGGGAAACAAACCGAGAGCCGACATGAAATCATAAACGGGTCTATAAGCAGGAACTTTATGGTGCATGTCAACTTTATATATATATATAAAAAAAAAAAGCAATCTTCACAACATTAGAAACGAGGAAAAGATCCATCCGACTTCACCTCAGACCACTTCATTTTTTTTTTTTTTTAATCCCAAGACGTGTATTTCAAACCCACAGCTTCAGAGCTGCTGGAAGGTTTATTTCTTCAGTTTGACAGAGCCAGGCTAACGACTCCTATAGACTTCAAGTCTTTATGCTAAGCTAACAGGAAATGCCGTCCATAGGAACTGAACCAGTGGACGTACAGAGGCGGAAATCGGTCAGATCAGTCGGAATAAGTCGGAAAAAGGGTGTTTTGTTGGACTATCCCTTTGATTTACTTTAGTTTAGTTTACTGAAAGCCACCTCACCTGCTTCAGAGTCCTCACCTGCCGAGGATCTGATGATCTGTGAGGCCTTTGAGAAACCCTGTGTGTCTTTAGCACGCAGATTGAGGCTGGAGTCACACCTGCAGACACTTTCTTCTGCTTTCAATCACAACGGGAAAGTTCATTTTGTTGCATTTTTGTACTTGTGGCTCACACACAGGTGCCTAATTACAAGTCGAGCGGGCCGTGTAAACAAAGGCCACATGAGGCCAAGCGGCTTGTTTATTGGTCAGAGTTTCATCCTGGTCTTTCTCCGTGTTGGTGTGATTTGCTGTGCAGAGAGCTGGTCGCTGCAGACGGGCCTGATGTGACTTGGCTGAGGTGGGCGGCTCCCTGTAATGCACTGCTGGCCCGGGCGGGTCGGTTAATTTTTCTCTAAAGACCGCAGTTTTACCTCATTACAATAATTAGGTGCTCTCCAAATGACCTGAAGCAGCTATTTAGAAAAAAATCATTGTTGATGTGTATCTTTTGTTCCCCACCAGAACACAAGAGACACGAGTGTGACGGGGTGAGGAGGTCAGCGGCATCTGACCCCACGTTCACTGCAAACTGCACCGCCGCACCTGATGGCTCACTATTATTTCAACATATATTTATTCTCTAAAATGTAATTTTCTCTGACTAAGGGGCTCAAGCGATCACTTTGAAAATTTCCATCTTTTAAATTCCACTTTCAGTATTTAAACACAGATGATTCAAGCCTCCTAAATGTTACTATAGTGTGAGTGAAGGGCTCAGAATAGCTGAGATTTTTTTTTATTTTTATCGATGGATCGGTTTGCCCCAGCGGCTGTCACACACATTTCAAACAGTGCATGTCTCTCTTCTGGATGGGGAAGCTGTTCATTTCATTTTGTTGAGTCATCCTCGTGGGTCTGTGTGGAAACAGATCTGATTACCACTCCGAAGCGAAGCTGCGAGCCAGTCCTCCTCTATTTTTGCCCTCAGTCTCTCCTGCCTGTCTCCACTTGTATACTGTTCGCCCTAAACGCTGCCTAAAGGATTTAAATTAGGATATTTTATATTTAGGCATTTAGATGATGCTCTTATCCAGAGTGAAGCCTCTCCTGCAGACACTACAGGCAACCAAACCACAAAGCTGTTTTCTGTAGAGCTGGGACAACAAACTTAGCTCCTGACTGGACACCATCATGACCCCCTGGGTGCAGAGAGTGTTCGGCCTCGCTCTTTAGTTTGTGTAAAGTTTGATGAGGCTGTGGTTCTCCTAGAGGTCACTAGAGGTCATTTTCTACAGCGACGTCCAGTTTGACAAAATGCTCTGAACACATTTGGACTGCAGGGTTTGTGTTTCCCTCGTATGACATCAGCAGCTTTACTCTAAATCGCGTCAGGAATCAAAAAAAACAATTTAAAAATCGAAAAATTAAAAACTGAATTTGTGATACGAGTGAATCCGCGGTTTTCCCACCCCTAGTGTTTGTGAAATGGTGAAATATTCGTTGCAGTCCACCTCATTTGTTCATTTTGAACTAAACAAGTCATTTCATCTCTTCTTGTTTTTCTTCAAATAAGATGAAAAAAAAATCTGCCAGAGGGACGAGACAATCCCATTTGTTTCCTGTGCTGATCAACTTGTTTCCAGATTTTTTTTTTTTTTTCTTGAATCAGGTGTGATTTTCTTGATCCCAGTGGGCTGATCTGCCTTATTCTGCCTCGTTTCAACACATTTATAAAAACTGATTTAAACAAAGTGAACCTGCTTTGGAAACAAGTGGGATTATCTCATCCCATTTGCAGATTTTTGACCTTATTGGAAGAAAAACAAGGTTTTCGCACTAAGTATGACAGGAAATGGCCGGTTAATGTAGTGATTTATCGATGATGCTGTTTGCAGTTTGATATCCACTGGCTGAGTGCATGTTCACCACGTTACATACATTACCTTTCAGACAGGATTCACAGCTCTGTGGAGGTTTAACTCATGTCCTCTCATGTGCAGGACGTTTTCTTCAAAACAGACATGAGTGACAGCTGAAACAGCAGAAGACACGTATAGACACACATGCACGGGTGCTGGTGTATTTTTGAAATCATGCAGCCGGGTTTATAACAGCCTTAAGGGCCCAAAAGGTCATGGAAGTCCCTCTGCACAAGAGCGGCAATGTAAACTTTCAATTTGAGCGCAAAAAAGAAAAACACCAAGATTGCAGCGCTGTGGTTTTTCCGCGACAGCAGCGATGAAAATAAACTTTAAGAAAACATGGAGCCGAGGTAAAAAGTTGCTGTTACTCAATCCGGCCGGCTGAGCTGACTTGATTTTGGCCACCGAGCCGCTTATCAGAGTCACCATCTGACCCCGTTTTCCCCCTCATTTCCCAAATCGGTGTCCCTTATCGTGTCGCAGCACTGCCTTTGAACCAGAAAACACACAAATAGGAGGAGGAGGAGGAGGAGGAGGAGGAGGAGGAGGAGGGCGACGGTGATGTGGTGGAAAGCCTCCGAGAGCCTGAACTTCTGTGGTGGAGAGATTTTTTTTTTTATAGCTCAGGAGAGAAGAAAAAATAGATTTCTCGCGATGGATGAAAGGATATCGCAAATACACATCTGCCACTCGGCTTTGAAAAAACATTTCTCTCCTGTGAATCTCTCTCTCTCTCTCCGCCGCTCCCTCTGTATCTCTAAAGGTCTCTCTCTCTTTTTCCCTCTCCCTCTCTTTCACTCTCTCTCTCTCTCTCTGTCAGATCGTCGTTTTGTCTCTGAACTCATCAGAGACAAAGTTCAAAAGATTAAAGAGACACAGAGATGAACTGCAGCATAATTACAGTGCAATTATAACCATATAATGTAATTATGTAATTGCAATATATGGATTTTTATTAAGATTTGAATTGAACTGACATGAACGTTAACTCTCCAAAGGGTTCAAAAAAACAAAAAACAAAACAAGGTTGATCTTATCAAGATGAACATTTGTGTTAAACAACAGCAATAACAAAAAAATTAAGCAGTAATAACAGATTTTTATTTCTGATGCACTTTTCGTCGAAAGGATTATCTCAAAGTGCTACAGAGTTTTACATGTCCATGAGAGATTCAAGTTTTATGTGTCAGAGACAGAAAACGGGACGACACTGAATGATTTTGCTTGTATATTTTCAACATACGTCCCCATGCAAATAAACTGCATCCTTAATTCTGTTTAGAGGGAAACGCATTTTATCATAAATAAAGTTTGTTTCTGACATATCTTTCCTCCTGACTTTTATAGTGTGTCAGTGTCATGTGGTCAAGTTTAGGAATAAAGAACAGACACCACCGTCGCTTCACGTGGGACATGAATTCAGCGCCTGAGTGAAAGTCAGTTTTTGACCCCGCCTCCCACCTGATGCAGACATTAAACTGAGTGATTATACACATTTTTGTCATACGTCACAAGCAAATGTAATCCATGACAAAGTAAATTCCCCTAAAGAAGTAACTGACGGTTTAGTGCAGTTGAGCAGCATGACAGCATTATTTTTAGTGGAGAGAGTCGGAGCAACGCCAGCCTGTGATGGGAAGCGGTCACAAAGCGATTTCCAGAGCAAATAAATAAGAGGCAGAAAGATGGAGGCAGGGACTTTCTGCACAGGAGGATGAAAGCCGCCTCATCGCTGCAATCTCAGGACTCCCCTCTTTATCGGTGACCTGGTGTCAACCCCGGCTCTGCCCTCTGCACGGCCTCAAGATTCACAAAAAAAAAAACAAAGAAAAAAAGAAAGCAGTGGGCTGCTAATAGCTAATCTGATGGAGGGTGACAGGTTCGGTTCATCGACAGGGCAGAGCTCGCTCTCAGCTGCTGAAATCTCTGCGTTTCCCTGCTCTGCATCCGTCTGACGGCTGGAGCCACGGGTCACTCTGCAGAGGAAGCTTTTCCATGCAGGACATCAGACGTGCCGCCCTGGCAGGACGTGGAGCAGGTAGATAGTTTCTGTGTGATTTGTAGACGTTTCCAGTCCAGGAAACAGCTCCTAAAGAAACTCTTGGTCCCTGAGGGCTGTGGATCATGTCGGGCATCTGTCTCATAGTTTTTGTGAAAGAGCTGTTGTTGGGTTTTTCCACATATAAAACAATCCTCCTCCATCTCCACTGAATTAGGGTGAACTGAGATTGGAAACTCTGATTGCTAATGTGTCATGTTTGATGAATTTGAATTTAATTAATACAGCACTGATTTGGTCTGTTTCCGTGCTTTTTCATCATGACACTGATGCGTCTCATTGTGTTGTGTTTTATTGTGGTGTTTTGTGTGTGTGTGTGTGTGTGTGTGTGTGTGTATGTTGCGTTGCCCTTCCCTCCCTCCCCGCCGCCTCCCTGAGGCTGACCGCTCGCTGACCTGCGTGGCCGGTGGCAGCGGCGTGAACTCTGGTTCAAAACGTCGCCAAGTTCACAGTGACTGAGCGTCCATCAGATAACGACCTTGGCAGAGCTACGGGGCCCTGTAGCGGACATAATTAGGCCAGGCTGTTTGTGTCCCATTAATTTTCTGCCACATAGCTCCAGCCCATTCTCTGCCTGTCAGTGAAGGCGGTCAGGTGGAGGGCGGAAACGCCTGGTGACCTCAGCGGTGACCTCACCGCCACTTTTCCCTCTAATGAGGTCAAGATCTGAAACGGGATCATTTTGAGTTCTCTAGTGTTTGCTGCTGCTAATGCACTGCTGCTAAACTTACTGTTAGTGCTATTACTCACACAACAACAACAACAACAAGTACTAATGCTGCTAAGAATAATATCATACTGTACCTTACAGTACCAGCTTAAATATTACAGCCTACCTTCTTATGCATAAATGATTCTGTAACAGAGGGATTTCCCAAACTCAGATGTTTGAGGCACGGCTCCTCTCTCCAGGCTATATGAGGTTTCATCATTAAACCAACAACAATAATAACAACAACAACAACAACAATAATAATAATAATATTAATTGGAGAGCAAGCCCACCTAAACTCACTTTTTTATTTGCATAAAAGTGTCTACTCAACACTTTTGTGATAGCAAATTTAGTTTATGAGGTGAATTTCTCAGACACCATCAAGTGTATATAAAAATGTTTTTTTTATAAGGGGAAAATTAATTATTTTCTCCACTATTATTATTATTTTAAATGTATCATGAAATCACTGCTAATTAAAGAGAAACCTTGGCGATGGGCTGACTAGTGTGTGAGAGAGTGATACTAACCCTATAATAAGTTTAGAAACATACAATACAAATATTACAGCAGGACTGTAGCAACACAAATGCAACACTAAAGGTCTTAAAGACCATGAAGTACAATATAGTTCCTGAAAACTCTGACTATATTAATGATTATAGGAGATGGGGAATCGCTCTTCATTGTTTTACAGGTAAACACACCATGTAACAAACTGATAAAGCCAACAAAAAATAGTTTTGGTTATCATCTTGTAATTTACTCTTTACATCAACTGTACATCAGCTACATCCGATACACTTAATGCATAAAACAGGACAAATATATACAGACTCCATAAAGCGGAGAAAGTGCTATCTCCTTCCATGAATCCATCCATACACAAGAGTTTCACAGCGCGTCTATTAGGCTTCAAAAAAAAAAAAAAAAAAAAAAAGTCCTATAATTAGGTCAATAATAATAATAATAATAACAATAATAATTGTATTCTCAGTAATCACAAAAGTAATCTGCTCTAAAAAAAAAAAAAAAAAAAGATTTATGGCTATGTTCTAGGAGTGATACAGGGTTTTATGGGCAATCTTTTACATAATGTTAGTGGTTCATAGCTATTATCTATTCATAATAACATCAAATAATATTACTGACACTGCAAAAGTACAATAGGAACAATATGGCCTATACATCTGCATTTTAAATACAGCTTATTTGTAACGCTACTTCATTTGATACACACGTAATAGCATCGTTAACAGTATATATCACATTCATATAAAAAAAAAAGAAAGAAAACAAACATAGACTTGTGTTTTGACCTTGATGTTGGGCTTATTCCGGGTTGTGGGAATGTCAAGTGCAAGATCTGTCGGTAAAACAGTTTTGCGATGGATGTCATTATTTAAAAAATAATAAAAAAATAAAAACAACGAGACGAAGAGCAGCGCAGGTAGTTGGAGGTGAGTCCGGCGTCTCCCGTGTCCAACGTGGCTCTTAAGGTGTGTTTTCACAAGAGTGTTCAGCCGTTTTCCCGACTTTTCTGCTCGCCCTGTAGTGTTTCAGTGCCTTGCTCAAGGGCACTTCAGCAGGACAAACCCAGTTCCTCTGCTTGAAAATAAGGAAGGCGAAAACAGGCGCCTTTTCCACTGACGCACAATGAACCTTGATATTTAAATAACTTAAGATGCACGTGTGCGCTGTGGTGAGGCGACAGAAGATAAAATGAAAAAAACAGTTTAAGGTGAGTGAGTTTGGAAGCCGGTCGGTGAAAACGACACACAGACACAAGAGGTGAGGCATGCGAGCTGGTTGGATTCCTAATGAGAAGCAACAACAATGCTACAGATGAGTGGATTTTCAGTAGAAATGCCACTGATATGTCAGGAAAGGCCACAGAGACCCACACGGATACACGACGCACCTCGACACTTTAATAACTTAAGAAATGTTTGCATTAGCTGCTGAGAGGCGACAGACGCTAAGAGCCCTGAAGGTGAGTGTGTTTTTAGAAGTGGACCAGAGGACCGTGGGACTGGACAAACATGTATTTTTGGTGCTGTACTTGAAAATGGTTCTTAAGGCTTGTGTGCCATAGCATAACTTTTTTTATGGTGCGGCAAAGAACCGTTAAAGAATGCACGGATCGCTCCAAACCAGTAATGTAAATCACTTCATGTCAGTGGGAACGGCAGAAAGTGGCCTGAACTGCGAGCTCAGCGGCCTGAACGGAGCGGCGAGGTGGTTGCACGCCTTTTCTCTTGGACTCGGAGAAGTTTGCCAGATCCGAGGCACTGCTGGTAAAACTGCCTCTTGGGATTTTTTTTTTTTTTTTTTTTTTTTTTTTTTTGGAAAGTCAGTCCGTCTCTGTGTCTAAACCAGGTTGTAGTTGTAACTGAAATGCACATGCAGCCCGTTCACCGGGTGCACGATGGGCACGGTCTGCATCTTGGGGAAGGTTTCCGTGGCCAGGGTCCATTTGCAGGTCCCAATCAGTTCCACAGCCAGAGTCTTTAGGATGATCTGCGCCAGCTCCTTCCCCACGCAGCTCCGCACGCCGCCGCCAAACGGCACGTAGCTGAACCGGGACGACCGGCTCTCCTCCCGGTCCGCGCCGAACCGGTCCGGGTCGAACAGCTCCGGGCTCTGGAAGACCGCGGCGGTCTCGTGGGTGTCCCGGATGCTGTACATGACGCTCCAGCCTTTTGGGATCTGGTAACCCTGAGAGACGAGGAGATGAGGAGAGGAATCAGTAAAGACGTTAGTAAATATTTGTGAGTACGACTGCTGGTGCAAATACTTTAGAATGGACATCTATTCCAGTACTAGTACATGATCGCAAACAGAAAAAAAAATCGATGTGGCACCAGAGAACGAATCAGCGGGATTAAAGTTTTTTTTTTTTTTTTTGTGTAAATCTATTTAGATGAAACTGTCATGATTCCTATGAGGAACTTCGGCTGCTGAAACAGGATACAGAATGAAAAAAAAAAAAAGTCAACAGTGATGATGACCTCCTCTATATTTGGTGCACCTTGCCCTGGATGTAACTTTTGTAATTTGGGCCAGTCAGGTTTATATTAAAAATACCAAATACATCATTTCCCCAAGTTTCATACAAAAAAAAAACAAAACAAAAAAAAAAAACAAAAAAAAAAACAAAGGCCAATCCATAGTCCCATCCCCAATTCTCTGATAGAGGGGGACAATAAGAACCCAGAAAAACTATGATTATATAAACAAACACACCAGACAGTTTTATCATTAAAGAAGCAAATTATCATTTTCTGAATAAAATTATGACGGTGTCTGGATTGCAAGATTTAAAGGGCATGCATGCAAAACAGCAGATGTAGCAATTAAGTTTATTCACGCAATTTTCTATTGGTTTACTTTTGATGTAACCTCAATTAAAAAGAGTGATCATTCATTCATTCATCCATTCATTTTTTCATTCACATTCTCCTCTATAACCAAATTCCAGTTACGTCTGTCCTTCCTCTCCGGGCTTTAACAGGATGCACTTGAGCGAACAGGCACAATGGCGTTTTCAACACCGCGCCCTCAATCACCTCTCAGCTATAGGGCATTTATTCTCTGAGAAAGAGATGCATAAATGGCATCACGTGTGCCTGAGTAGTATTCTGAGAATCGCCCTTCAATCGCTTGACGCTCCAATTTGAACTCCAATTGCCCTTCTGCAATGAACACAGCAAATTGGGGGCAAGCCGAGGCCAGAGTAGGGAGCATCTGAGGACAAGTCGTTTCTGAGCAGAGGCTGCACAAAAACCATATCTACGTGTGTCAGAGTGCAGCCAGGCATGCTGCACCGCAAATGGACCATGAGGATGATAACACAACAAAACAGAATTTAATTGAACAGAGCTTTTACTTCGCCTGCAGCAGGTTTTTAAGTAAAACCTCCCGTGAGACACTCCTCCGCTGTTAGATATCAGTCATTTGAGATGCTCCGTGTTATTTTTTGATGCGTGCAGTAAATACTTTGGTGAAGCCATGTTCTCTGAACATGCCTTGGCCTCTTCCTCTTCACTTAGAGATTTATTACATTGCCTACAACGACTTTTGATAACCTACAGCTGAGAGGCATGAACTTGTTGCTTTTAGCTTTGGGTTATAAGGGAAGAGAAAGTCATAGGTTATAGTCTAGTAAGAAGATTTTCAATTGAGAAAAATTCACTCAGCCCTTCACTCAGCATGTCTGCAATCACTTTCTGTAATCATGAAGTCAAGTCAGATGAATTTGGGCAAGCTCTGATTAAGAAAAATGCATCACAAGAAAGGGTCCATGAATGCAACACATATTGCCAATGTGACACTTGAACTTACGTCCAACTCAAACGTCTGCAGGGCTGTCCGGTAACCACCGGAGACCGGCGGCAGGAAGCGGAGCACCTCTTTGACCACGCAGTCCATGTAGCGGAGCTGGCTCAGTTTCTCCAGGGTCAGATGCGGAACGTGTGACTGGGACGGCGGGAAGCCATTCCTGTCAGCTTGATCGTACTGATGAGTTTGACTCCCTCCGTTCAGGAGGCAGGACGTCTCGGCGGAGGTGTCCCTCTCTGTCTCCGTGGTGACGCCGGATGGGATGCGGCTGTCGTGGGAGTCGTAGCCGAGGCCCTCGTTCTCCAGCTCGGCCCTCGCCCGCTCCACCACCGCCGGGTGTCGAAGGAGCTGCAGCACCAGAGAGGTGGAGGCGCTGGCTGTGGTGGAGTGAGCGGCGAAGATCAACTCGACTGCTGTTTCCTGCAGAGGGGGGGCACGGATTGGTTTCATATTATATCACATCATTTCATATTAAGAATGAATCTGCAGTAAAAGGTGAAGACCTGGACAGAGGGGCTGATTATGCAGCCCATGCATCAAAAAATGTTCTACACAATGCCAGAAAACTGCTCAGGCTTCGACCACTGCAGAATCTAGGAGAACCTTTCATGGTGCTTTAAAGAACCATTTACAGAAAAAGGTTCTTTAGCACATCAGCTCAAGTGGTTCTACGTAGACGTATTTCATGCACCCAGTTCCACTGCCATCTGGTACTCTGAACAAAACAGGTTTGACATAATAGCAGAAACCTGCTCTGTGGCCTTGTTCCACGGCAGAACTGTTTTTCTTGCTGTAAATAGCCCCTCAATTATGCAGGAAATACTCCAAACCAGCAGTTTTAAGGAAAAAAAATAAAACAACCACACAGGTCTTTTTAGTAAGCTGCACCTTTTCTTTAATTTGAACAATTCAGAGAGTTGTTGCCTTTCCATAAATACCCACCGCTCTAACTACAGAGCCTTGGAGGGTGTCGCACAGTGGATCTAGATCAGATTCTCTGGCTTCTGGTACCTTGAGCTCCTGGACGCTGAGCTGGTGGCCGAGCTCCTTGGAGCTGGACAGCATGTAGTCGAAGGCGTCGCAGTATTCCTCCTCGGCCTGCTGCCTCTCCAGCTTCTCCTCGATGATCTTGGCCATGTTGGCGTGCAGAATCTCCCTGGCTTTTATCCCCTGAGCAGACAAAACACACAACTGGCATTTGTATGTGTTGTTTTATAATTAATATGCGGGAAGGTGAACTATGACGTATGGTCAGTGATCATCATAAAATCATCATAAAATTTCATAAAAGCATGTATTAGTTCTTTGTCATCCTTCAAAGAATATAAAAATATCTGTTTTGCCACTCTCTATCACTGATTTTATCCCTGAGCACAGCAGGGATTCACACGATATCAGGTTCATACATTTTTTTACATTTCCTGCTCTAAACATCCGCTATCTGGCAGCTCTTTCCTGCTGCACAGGTTTTCGGTTTGTTAGCATGAATAGCCACCATGACTGCAAAGGCAAAGACAAGAGCAGCATCCACTAAGAGTCAAACTACATGAACGGAAAGCAATGATCACTTATCAAAGATGCATGCAAAACAATAAGAAGAATCTTGCAAGCGGCCTCTTTTAGTCCAAAATTTCTGACTACAACAAACGACAGTGGAGGAGGTCGTAATAACGGAGCTGCTGCAAAGAGGCAGCGTAGACGGCAGCGGCCTGTGAGGTCATTAAACACATCACCACAGGAGGACAGTGGTCGGTGAGGTCATTAAACACATCACGACACGACAGGATAAAGAATTCTTTTCTGTAATATTATCAATTTTTTTTTTTTTTCCCTCATGTCTCGCTCATAGTCCGGTCTCTCCTGAACAATCGGCTGCACTGCCCTCATGATGTCTGGAGGTGCTGCTCTGTTTCATCTGTATCCATAAGCTTCCTGAAAACCTGCACAAATACGGAGGAAATGAACGCAGAGTACGGAGAGACGGCTCCATCAGTATCAGTATCCGTATTTAACACCGGACATAAATGAGCCTTCACTGTTCTATGCGGAGGGTCATCCAGATCACGGTATATCTACTAAGGCAAGGCCACTTTGACCTCTAGGAAATGTTGAAAATTTTGTGACTCATCTGAGAAACAGCACTGAGCATGTTTCTTAGATCAGCAGTGAAACATCTTCATCAATACCTCTAGATGCCTCACTATGATGTATACTGCTTAATCAGTTATTATGATTTCTATCGGGCCAAAGTGATGGGCGAACTGGACTTCAGGAAGGTTCATGCTTCCAGCCCTTGAGTAATGAGTTCTAGCTTCTCCCTTCTGGACAAACAGGTGCAAAACCAAGGAATTCAGAAAAGTTTCCAACCAGAAACTAGTGCACTGCTAAACAGAAAAATAACTCCCACTCCAGGTTTTAATCCATGTGAGTATGGATATAAATTTGAGCATAGTTTGGTACTTTCTTTGCAAGATATGTATTGCATTCATTTAATCTTGAATGCTGGATCTCCTGCGTGCAAAACAAATTTCCCCTCAGGTGCCGATACCTGTGAATCATGACTGAACCTTGATCGGTGGTTTCCATATTGGACCGTGTGTTCACCCTGTCTCACCTTGCGCAGGCCGCTGAGCGGGGCGTCGATGGGGAGGGAGAACAGGTTGTTCATCAGCTGCTCGAAGATCTGAGCCAGGTAAACGATCCGCTCCTCCTCCATCTCCAGGCCCAGCAGCACCCTGACGGCGATGCGGAAGGTCAGCGACTTGGCGGCGGCGTAAACGTCCACGGCGCCGGGCTCCGAGCACCACTTGGCGATTTCAGACTTGACCACGTCCTGCAGCCGGGGCAGGTAGGACTCCAGAGCCCCCCGGCTAAACACTTTAGCCAGGATCTTGAAAGGGGAAAGAGTAATAAAAAGTTATTACCAGGTACAAGACACTCAACACCCCAGAAAACAAATACTGTGTTAATAGCAGGAAAAGGCAGGACAGGATTGTGGGGAGGGTTTGGTTAAGACAACATGCAGCAACAGCACGGCATTCTCTTAAAAAACAGTTTCAAGCTTTTTTTCAACACATCTGACTGATATCATATATGTTAATTTAACACTTCAGTGGGCTGTTGATGAAGTGAATCACAAATCATGGATACGTTATTGATCCCCGAGGGGAAACTGAGTCAGTTTCAGTTGCTCAAAGTCTCAAGAGAAGCATAAGTGAATTTATAAGAAAAAGAAATGAAATAAGAAATACAAAAAAATTTAATGTTTGAATTATGTATAATGCACTACTGAGTTATTGCACAGTTCATGTATAATATTATTGCACATTAAAGTAGCTATAATAATCAGCTGAATAGTGTGCAGTTATGCAGTCTGTTCATTAAATACGTGGATTGCGTCTGTGACCTTTAGGTTGTAGACCGCTCTCAAAACCCTCAGACCACATGAACGTCTCTTAAAGCTCCTTGCAGCGTCATGAGTGTGAACAGACATGTTTCAGTGGAGCTGATCGCAGCTGAACTGATCCACTGACCCTGACAGCATCACCGCACCACAGACCCCTGTCACTATTATTCTCAAGCAGATTGGAGTTTTTTCTCATGCAAATGTTTCTCAAATGCAGAGCAGGAATAATCTCCGTTTGGCTCCGACCCCTGACGTTCAAACTGCAGTGCTGTTTCTCATCAACCCAAAATGAACCCTGAACCACTCTCTCTGTCTCCTCCTTACTTTTCTCTTCTTCTTGTGCAGATCACCGATGGAGTTGACGAGGGTGTTGGGTCCCAGGATGATGCGGGTGCTCTGCGGCCACTGCGTGCACACCAGGCTGTGCTCGCCCAGCAGGATCTTGCGGATGTTTTCAGCACCAGTGACCCGGATGACAGGTTTTCCCAGGAGGTGAGTCTTAAACACATTACCATGCCGCTCTCGCCGGGAGATGTGGAAATTTGAGCCCTAGAAAAAAATGTGAGAGAGAGAGAGAGAGAGAGAGAGAGAGAGAGAGAGAGAGAGAGAGAGAGAGAGAGAGGGTATAATGAATATAGAAAAACCTTTAATGTCCCTCTCAAGTGTAATATAATTTTTGTCCCGTTGGCAGGTGGGGCCTAAGGATGGCTCGAAATTCTTTGCACAGCTTACCATGAAATTTGGTGAGGACATTCATGCTCCCCGGAGGATGAACCCTCTCAGTTTTTATGACCTCATGACCTTTCCCCTAGCACCACCCACAGGGCTAAAACGTCAACTTTGCACTCATGAGATCATGAAATGTAATCAGTGGATTGCCTGATGATTTTTGGTGACTGCATTCATACTCCCCAAAGGAAGATTCCTCTTGATTTCGGTGACCTCTTTGGTGACCTTTCCTCTGGCGCCACCCTCAGGCCAAAATTTCAAATTTTATATCTCACAATCTTGGGCACACTGCCACAAACTTGGGGCAACTTATTCCTGCTCCCCTGAGGATGAACCCTGAAGACTTTGGTGACCTCATGACCTTTCCTCTGGCGCCACCCTCAGGCCAAAATGCGCAAATCCTAAGGGATCCTGCCTCCTTTCAGTGTAATGTAAACATGAACATGGCTTGGTTTCCTTTAACTGCATCCAGTGCTAATATTATTCATTTATTTATTTATTTTGCTTTCAGGATTCATCTGTGATTTATTTCTTTATTTGTTTGAGGTGAAGTCTCTCAAATGAAAAAAAGGTCATAGCCAACGACATAGGTGATTTATGCACCAAGAATAACCTCTGCACCGTGATTCAGTAATTTTTTAAAACACATGTAATATCGCCATCATATCTCACCACATTTAACAGGTTTTACCAACAGAGTGATCCAACAATCCCATTCATTCTCCACAAATAAGAGACCTGGCAGCCCTTTAGTGCTGTCACATTTTAAGTAACAATACAAAAACACACCATTCAAATGGGAAATAGACAGAGGGAGAGAGAGTGTCAGGCAAGCCGAGAGAGAGAGAGGTAAAGCAGGGTTTAAGTTTGTAAAGGTACATAATATTTCATGCATAAAGCTTCCCAGATAAATGAATTCATACACTCAACAACATAACCACAGTACTTTTCTCAAGGGTGCAAAATGTATTTGCAGTTTTTTTTTTTCAATAATTTGATCATATTCTGTTCCCTTTTCTTTACTTAATATATGCACTTTAATAGCTTTTATCACTTTTATTATCACTGTATATTTCCCTGACCCAGGTATAATTTCTTCTTGGCGTGTTAAATCCTAAAAATAAAGCCAGTAAAGCATGTTGATATTGGAGAGACGAGAGAAAACGTTCAGATTTAGATTGAAGTTGCGTTGTAATGATGTTATTATTACATGGCTGTTATTTTAACTTTAGCAGACTTAATTATTCTTATTCATACCTTTTTAATCTGATGTTATTGCCCTCGGGAATGTGCTGTGGCAACACTTCATCTGTGTATTGTCATGCCAATAAAACCTCACTGAATTGAGAAACGGACTTGGATTGACAGGAAAAGAAAGAAAGAAAGAAAGAAAGAAAGAAAGAAAGAAAGAAACATACACCACACACACACACACACACACACACACACACACACACACACACACACACACACACACACAGAGGAGAAGGTGTTACAGTAAAATCACGTGCGCTGTAAGAAGGTGCTCTGACTGACGCCCGGTGTGAAGTGGACGGATGGATGGAGGGAAAGAAGGAGATAAAGTGACATTCCTAACTGGTAGACAGAGAGAGAGGTGTACGCGCGTGTGTGTACGGCTGTGTGTGTGTGTGTGTGTGTGTGTGTGTGTGTGTGTGTGTGTGTGTGTGTGTGTGCGGGTGGGTGTGCGCAACTGAACAGAAAACGTCTGTTTTTTCACCGCAACAAGAAGGAGTTGCGCATCAAGTCCGCACATGTCGCATTAACAGCACAACTCAGCCTGCATGAAGAGTCCGCGGGCCCTCTGAAGGCTCCGCACGCTCTCCTCCGATAGGTTATCAATAAACCAATCATCACCACAGGCTGCGCGCGCGCTCCTGTTTATGGCCGGAGCGCGCGGGCGGTGATGCTGATGAGGAGACAAACTGATGAAGAGGGAGCAACAGAAATAGGAAGCAGCCAAGATGCCCCCCCTCCCCCCTCCCACACACACACACACACACACACACACACCACACGTGCACAGGAACATGCATGCGCGTACACATACGCACAACCACATGCACGCGCGCACACAGGGCTAACCTATATTTTGGAACGCTTGTAAAAAAGCGAAAACTCCAGCAGCCCAGACGTGCCATCTCCATTCTTCTCTCTCTCTCTCTCTCTCTCTCTCTCTCTCTCTCTCTCTCTCTCTCTCTCTCTCTCTCACCTGGAAGAGCCAGTGGAAGGTCTCGCCGACCAGCGGCCAGCCCATGGAGCCCTTCGGCAGCGGGAGGCTGCTCTCTTTGTCCCGGGTGAAGCTCCAGCGGAGGCTCCACAGCTGCTTGGTCAGCGCCAGCAGCAGCAGGGCGGACAGCACCGAGGTGAGCGCGGCGGCCAGGGCCGACAGCGCTCCGAACTGAGCCAGGGCGAACATCTCCTCCGAGCCGGTCCGGTTCCCAGCATCCACCTGTGTCCGTGCGTAAAGGCGCAGCCGCAGCGTCCAAAAACCCTGTCCTGCCCAGCGGTCCGGCGGTGCGTAATTCTTATGCACTTTCTCCTCCTTCCGGCCTCTTCTCCTCCTCGTCTGCCCTTGTAAATTCTCTACAAAAAGAAAAAGGTGTGAAAGTTGAGTTTGGGTGGGTTTCTCCTCCACCACATCAGAAAAACAGAAAAACAAAGAAAAGAGAGCGAGAACTCCTCTCTCGGCCAGGAGTTTTTAACAACACATGGTAATACATATTATTACACCTTAGATATCAGCTGCCCCATTCGTCAGAAAAGTGTAGAGACATGATGCTGTATGTTGATCCA
The DNA here is from genome assembly GCF_902150065.1 of Myripristis murdjan. Lineage (NCBI taxonomy): Eukaryota > Metazoa > Chordata > Actinopteri > Holocentriformes > Holocentridae > Myripristis > Myripristis murdjan. The sequence continues at coordinate 31,068,672 of NC_043994.1, read as the reverse complement.
TTTGGATATGTCTTTATCTGCTTTATTTTTCCCGGCATTCTCCTCCCTCCTCTCTTCACCATAAAAGAGGAACGTCGTGTTTTAGCGGAAAATATGAAAATAGGTCAGAGTCAGAGAAGTCCTCCTTTTGTCAGCTTATAACAATTCCAGGCATCTTTAAGACTTCTCCAACCCATTTTGGAGAGACGCGCCTTCAGTTTAGAGAGAACAAAACATCACCAGGCCGGATAGATGCGCCTGCAGTCGCTCAAGTTTGACCAAAACTTAGGAAAGAAATAAAAAAATTATAATGTGAGGAAACTTGCCTCCATCCCCCCGCCGCTGCTCCCTCCAAATGAGGAGTAGCTGTCAACTATTCCAAATAGTTTTACAGGTTTACATGCACCGGCTTGTCGATTAGGTTATGCGCCTTTATAGGTACAGTTCAGGGGGCTCAGTAACCCCCCGGGCGGCCCGAGTTTTATAGAGCATCGGCAATAAATCAGGTTTAAAAAGAAAGGGGGATTTGAATACAGTGCACTACAGTGTTGACGGGAATTAGCTGGCATGGTAAAGTAAACTGGAGGTGAGATGTTAGAAAGAGACTTGAAAACGGAGAGGGAGAGCACAAATGTGGATTAAATGATAAACTCTAAAATGCATTCTCTAAAACCCCGGTCCCCAGTCCCCAGACAGGACAACCCGATGCCCGGACAGCCCCGAACAGCAGCCTTACCTCGGACTGAACGCTACAAACCAGTTTCCCTCCACACAGCGCTGCGAAAATCCGTCTGTTAAGGTCTTTTTCTCTTCCCAAAACTGGTGACTATTCCTCCACAGTGAGCGGGCTGCGGGGGGTTTTATAGATAAGGCTGCACGGCATGATCCACCTTCAGCAGATGACGTTGATCTGAATATGTAAAGAGGCTCGTTAATCCACCGCAGACCGAGAGAGAATAAAGTTGGGAGATGACAAACAGAGACGCAGCGGTGCGCTTCGGAGGGAGAGAGAGAGAGAGAGAGAGAGAGAGAGAGAGAGAGAGAGAGAGAGAGAGAGAGAGAGAGAGAGAGAGAGAGAGGATCAAATGGCAGCGGATGGAGGAAACAGGTAGCCAATCGCTGGGATCCGCTCAGTTTGGCACATGCAGGTTTGATTACAGTATTCCAGGTCAGAGCGCCTCTGGCTCGCTGCTCGGTCACCAGGAGGAACCCGGCAGTCTGGCCGCCCAGTTTCACTTCACAAAGTCAGGGGAAGATGCAAAAGCGCTGCAAAAATAAGAGTTTCTTAGGCAGACCAGGACCTGCAAAGGCGCCTCTCCAAACAGCGCAACAGATGCAATTTAGTTTAAAAAGTCAAGTCAGTTAGAATATCCGTGCGATCAATTCAATTAGCTTTCGAGCAAACAATTCTCAGAATAAAAGATATATTTCATTCTTTTCATTCTTTTCATATCCATATTTCATAGTCAAATGTAACATTCGGTTTAATCAATCTTGAAATTAACAGAACAAAGTGGGGAAAAGGAATTCATAGTAACTGGGGCTCATTGTTGCTCTCTCCTGTTACTCGCCGGTGAATCGTGATGACGGTGACGCACGTCGCCAGAAACTGCGCACATGGTGAGGAAAGAGACCAGCTACCAGTTAATAGACGTGAGCACGTGCTGACGGTAAACAGCGCGTAAGACTATGTCGTTTTGGCAAAAAAAAAAATTTTTTTAAACAAATCTTTATTTTAACATCTGAGCGACCAGATTCCCAGACTCCCAGAGGACCGGGGAGTTTATTTTTAACCCCGAATGATCCGGATGAGGAGGATGTTACGGACAGCCAAAGCTGCAGCAAGAGGTGCAGATTTCGGTCTTAAAAGTCAGATTGTGCGTAAAACCGGACTGGGATGTCATTTCTGCTTAAGGAGAGGCCGTGGCGTGTAAAGCTGCATGTTATCCAGTTGATTCCCGGTCCAAGACGATGTGTTTTTTGTTGTTGTGTTTTTCTTTCTTTTTTTTTTTTTTTTGGTCTCCGGTGAGAACGGAGCCCAGAGGCTGTCCGGCGGAGGAGAGAGATGCGGTAACTTTAAAGTGAAGTCTGGCAGAGTTCCTGTCCGCCTAAATGATATTATTTGTCTTTAAAAACGTCCAGAGCCGCTTCTGTCCGCCCGTCAGGAGGGACGCAGTTCGTCTCGATAATGAGGAGTTACTAATTGTGTTGAAAACTAATGAGTCTGTCCCGGAGCAGACAAAGCGACGTGTTTAAAACGACACCGTCTCTGTTTGCGCGGTGTGATAAGAAAATCATCAGCGTTAGAAAACCAGCAGCGTTTCAGTTTATCTGAGGGCGCACAGCCTGCGGGCTTCATTCAACTCTGCAGGCTGTTTGTATTTGACACTTTTCATTTGCTCTGAGACTTTGGCCTCGATTTGGCACCAGGACTGGATTTTAGGAGCGGGATTCAGGCCTCCACTCTTCATCTCCCATTTAGATGTTAACAAATGCAGATTTTTTAAAGTGGAAAATGGAGTTGGCCAGAGTTGTTTAGTGGACTGATAGAAACCATGGTATGGTGTTATTTATAGAGATAAATTATTCTTGATAGCATTCCATTAATACGTTTTTTTCCCCGTGATAACTCAATCCTTTATTAGAAAAAAAAGATAAAAGTACCAAATCACATTGAGTGCAGCCTTTCTGATCGTGTGCCAGCTGTGTAAAAATTAAAAATTGCATTTGGATGTGAAGAAGCGCTGTGATTTCCTTTTCAAAAAGCGATTGTTTTAGATTAATAGTTCCAACTATAAGATAATTTCCCATCATAATCACTGAGGCCTGGTGTAGGTTGGGCTGTTCAATGCAAATCCAAAAACGGGATAAAATGTAAAATGATGTATGTTGATCCGCATAATGCTCATTCTGGGCAATAAAAGCGAGCGATATATCATAAGCATGTTAAAACGGTCAGTGAAAAAATCTCAAATCTTTTTTTTTTTTTTTTCCACATCTATGAACTTCCTAATTACAAAGCTGCAGTCCATAAATCAGCGGCTGACACTCCTCTGAGCTGCGGGGAATTCCCTGCTCCTCACATCAAAATGAATCGCTGTCAGACTAAAAATCGCTTTTAATATCAGCTGTCACAGTCATTCACGAAGCGAGCAGGCATGTTTTCCAGAAAGTCTGCAAATGTTCATATTTCATCCCCACAGACTGCTCGGGTTCAGCGGCGCAGGCGCTCAACTCCCCCTGGAAACCTGCCCACACATTTAATTTAGCCGCGTATTATTATTATTATTATTATTATTATTATTACATTTAATTTGAGCGGTCTTGCTCGGTTATATTAAATGTTTTTGTTGCTGCTATATTCGATAGTGTTATATGTTCTTATTGTTGCTGGAAATTAAATAAAAATGTGTCCGAAACCTGTAATTGTTGGATTAATTCTCAGATTATTAACAATTTTGGCAGCCATGAAACTTCATACATAGCCTGTAGCCTATTTAAACTCCATGCTTCTTTTGTGTGTGTGTGTGTGTGTGTGTGTGTGTGTGTGTGTTCGTGTTTGTGCGGACGCAGGAGAGTGTGTGTGTGTGGATGGATGTGATGGAGTTGTGTGTATGGGGGTCAGTTTCCCAAAAAAAAAAAGGTTACTACAGCAGTGTTCAAAGTATTTCCATCAGTTGAGATGAAGCCGTCATTGCTCGTGGTGTAGTGAAAATGGCGATACATTTAATTATACTATATATATATATATATATATATATATATATATATATATATATATATAGAAATATATATATATATATATATATATATATATAGATATATATATATATATATATATAGATATACATATATATATTTATATATATATATATACATATATATATATATATATATATATATATATATATATATATATATATATATATATTAATTATACATTAATAAAATATGGTTTAACAACACCTCAATAGGTGCCTTATATTTAAATAGACGATGAAACGATGTCGATAAATATTCATGAATCATTTATTTATTTATTTATTTATTTATTTATTTATTTATTTGAATAATGCTTAAGTGGAAGAGCTGCAATTTGATTAATCTTAGCAGATTTACTCAGGTATCTGTGTGTGTGTGTGTGTGTGTGTGTGTGTGTGTGTGTGTGTGTGTGTGTGTGTGAGTGTGTGTGTGTGTGTGTGTGTGTGTGTGTGTGTGTGTGTGTGTCTGCGTGCGTGTGTGTGTGTGACTGTTAATGGAAGATGACTGATGTCTCCTTAATAGTAGTGACCCAGCAGAGTTAAAATTTGACTTAAAAAAAAAAAAAAAAAACTCAAACCTGAAGCCCATCCTTTTGCTGGTCAAATTACTCTTCAATAGTAAAATTATCTTTATTTGGTTCCTTGTATTTTTCCTCCTTCTGGAGTAAAATGAGTCCCCTGCTGCTGGTGACCAACACACTGCAGTAAAACCAGCAGAAATCTGTCATATTTTCATATTTCACACAAAACCGTCCTTATTATAACTTTTATAAAGTCAGTCAGAGTATTTAGCTGTTATATTTAGTTGATGACACTGTTATTTATTAATGGAAACAAACTGCATCACAAGAAAAAAAGATGTATATTTTCCAATTATGCATCATCATCAATTATATAATCATGTGGTCTATATCAGTTCAATTGCCTATGTATTTTTATTCTGTGATGATTGACAGCAGCCTGTAACAGGATGTGAAGCCTGTTTTAATCCTAAATATTACAGCAGAAAGTGGTGTAACAATGAGGAAGAAAGTCAGGTCTTATGAGTGATGCTGTACTAAAAAAAACAAACGCAAAAAGCAATAACCTGGAGGTGAACTCTGACCTCCAGTCCCTGATCACAGTAAATTAAAAATAAATGCAGCATGTGGCTGAAGCGTTGCTGTTTGCTGCTGCACCTTCAGACCCTCCACCTGCAGCGGCTCCTGCATCAGTTTGGTTCAGCTCGCCGTCTCGCTGGGTGTGAATTTACGACTCGTCTTACAGGAGAAACTTTCCGCCCTCGGCTGTTCTGACGCTGCGGATCGCGTCAGTCTGCCATGCTCGCTGCATTCCAGCACTTAGTTAGTGGTGAAGAGTGGTAATTTACATTTCTGCTGAACCTGCTGTCACCCAGCCTGCCTGCTCCGCTGCTCTGCTGCTGCAGGCAGTCATGCTCCTACATTTCCCACAATGCCTTTCACCAAGCCGAGGAGAACAGAGGTAAAATTTTCACCAACTGTAATTAAAAGTGAACTTCAGCTAGCTAGCCAACTGATGTGTGACCCTGTGGTCACGTCACTTCACTTAAAATCCAACCAGCTTTCTTGCAGCGTTGCATCCTGGTCCGCTGAGGCTGCAGCGTTGCATTCTGGTCTGTTGAGTCTGCAGCGTTGCATTCTGGTCCGTTGAGGCTGCAGCGTTGCATTCTGGTCCATTGAGGCTGCAGCGTTGCATTCTGGTCTGTTGAGGCTGCAGCGTTGCATCCTGGTCCGTTGAGGCTGCAGCGTTGCATTCTGGTCCGCTGAGGCTGCAGCGTTGCATTCTGGTCCGTTGAGGCTGCAGCGTTGCATCCCGGTCCGTTGAGGCTGCAGCATTGCATCCTGGTCCGTTGAGGCTGCAGCGTTGCATTCTGGTCCATTGAGGCTGCAGCGTTGCATTCTGGTCCGCTGAGGCTGCAGCGTTGCATCCCGGTCCGTTGAGGCTGCAGCGTTGCATCCTGGTCCGTTGAGGCTGCAGCGTTGCATTCTGGTCCGTTGAGGCTGCAGCGTTGCATTCTGGTCCGTTGAGGCTGCAGCGTTGCATTCTGGTCCGTTGAGGCTGCAGCATTGCATTCTGGTCCATTGAGGCTGCAGCGTTGCATCCTGGTTCATTGAGGCTACAGCCTCTGTCCTCCAGCTTGTCCCTTCAAAATAAAAGGCGTTCCTCTCCTAGCCTGGGTTAGACTGAAGAAATAAATCCATCATTTCCAGTCGATGTAACCGTCATGTGTCCTTTAAGTTGGCATGGATGTTAAGTTTTATATCCACGAGGTCAGTTCTCAATTTTTTTTTTTCTTTAAGTAATGTACCACCTGTGAAATATTTTTTTCAGGCAAGTTCCCACTGACCAGTGCAAAAAAAAAAAATGGTGGAAAAAAAAAAATCTCCACATGCAGAGGTCCAGTCCAGCTCCGTTTCTTATCGTTACGGTTCAACCACTGATCCGTTTTCTGGATTTCTTTTTTGCTCATAGTGAACAAACGTCAAACACACACATCTGACACCTTCAGGAAACCCAGAGGCAGAACTGGAGATAACATGTGATTTATCGAGCTTACTCTTATTGTGTAAATCTGTAAAATATAGGAAAAAACTTTAAATATTTTCCTGATGTCAAACTCCTCTGGAGCTGCATGGTGGGAACGTGACGTCACCTCGTCTCCGATTGGCCAGAAGACACAGACGATGTTTAAAGTGCTTAACGATGGCTTGGGAGTTTTTCCTTTAAATTATGGGTTTAGGTGGATTTGCCCTGAATCCCTGGATATGAAGTAGCTGTGCTGTTCTCACTCTGATGCAATCTAATTAAACCTCAGCTTCTCTCTTGCCTTCTTCCCATCTATCACCCCTTGTTCTTTTGTCGTTTTTATCTCTCGTGGGATATTTCTTCACCAGACTTCCCTCCCTGTAAGCCGCTCACTTTCCCCGTCCTTCCTCCCCTCGCATTCATCTAACCTCCACCCCCCCCTCCCTCCGTCTTGCCGCCCTCTGCCTCCCTCCCTTTGTAATGAAATTTAGTGCATACTTGTGCGGCCTGTCACTGCATTCCTTCCCTGTCAGGTCCCATCACAGCCCGTCCTGTCATTAATAGCAGCAGCAGTGTGTTTCCATACAGTCGCGGCGGCGTGACGTCAGCTCTCTGCTGCACAGCGCCGGCCGAGGGAATCCCACACAGTCCAACTGCATGGAGCTCGAGGCTGAGAGATTCATGCATGTTTCATTTTTTTTCTGCAGACAAACAAACAAACAAACAAAAAACAATCTGGATGATCTGACGGGAGGAGGGGTAATATTCAGAGACAAAGAAAACTCCCAGATTAAAGTCATAAATTTACAAGAAGAAAGGTTTTTCTTGAAAATTTTGTGTTGTTTTTTGTTGCTGTTATTTTTTTGTTGGCCAAGGCTCTGTGTGTTGGCTCTGCAGCTCATCACCTCGTCAAATTCTGCTTTGCAATGAGATTCAGGAACAAGGAGATCCTGCTGATCTGAGCCCAGAATCAGCAGATTGTTTTCTTCTGAATCGGCCCAAGTCACAGCAACGTCTCTTCAGAGTCCACATGCTGAGGAGGAGATTGGGATTCTGGACTCTGGATTTCCTTCTGACTGAATCCCATAGTATTTTTTTTTTTTTTTTTGTCGTAAATTAATGACTTCAATCTTGAAAATTCTGAGTTTTTTTCTGGTAGTATTACAGCCCCTTTAATCGCCCCCCACCACCTCTGACCTGCAGGTTTTTGTTCAAGCTCTACTCTTGCACATCTTATCCAATTAAGAGCTTAATGCTGAGTGGTTGAAACAGATCTACCTGAGCGGGGCATGCAGGAGCAGAGCTGGGACAAAAACCTGCGGGACAGGGGGCCTCGAGGACCCGGCAGAGGAGCCGCTGCCTTCCACGGATTTATGCAGGAGTTTTAAAATCCTTAGCTGTTTTTGAAATCGGGTTGCATCACGAGAATCAGGAGAGTCTTCACAGATGTTTGTTTTTCTAATCTCAAACATGCACACGATACGAGATTTGAAAATAACGACGCTTCACACACTGCAGGATATTATTAAGATTATCGTGTCAGAGGGAGTAATGCACCACCTCACGTGATTTCATGCTAATGTAGATGTAAACAAAATGGAGACTGACACGCTGCAACAAGTCACTTTGGTAACGAGAATGCTTTGCAGCGAGAGAGAAAAAAAGGAGAGGTCTAAATGAGTCTGGATGAGGAGATTAGGTCGGGAGATGCGGTCAACGCGAGTTGTCCAAAAAACTTGCTGGGTTTTCTTCCCGGTCGCCATTTCAAAAGTCTCCATCTCATGTAAACTCGTCTCTTCTGGTGATTCTGCACAGAAATTATAATCTGGATCTGTAAACTGAATGTCCCTGAGCAGATCTCTCCCCTGATTGTCAGGAGGGGTGAACCGGGGTGAAACTGGCCCAAACCTCCTGTAGTCTGAGCCCGGCTTCAGGTTCCCTCTGGCAGGACGACCAGCGGCTGTGCCAGGCGAACAAACTGCTTGTGTTTCTGAGTTTCCTGAAAATTTCCCTGAGTCAAGAAACCCAACAAAGAAGCGTCCTTGACTTCCTAAGTTCCTAAAATGCAGAACCAAACTAGAAATGAGACAGAGCCGCTGTGCTGAATTGTAATGGCTTCCATGCAGACACATTAGCATACATCTCTCATCATCTCCAATTTTTTTTTTAAAAAAAGAAAAACATAGAAGATCTTTCTAAGAAATCTTAAAAATCTGTCCACTTCGAGTGAAACAACTAAACCAAGACAACAAACATCACAGGAGGAGCCGAGTCTGAGAACGCCTGCACATTCCCCTTGTTCCTGTGGAAAACACACACACACACACACACACACACACACACCTGCTAACACTGCATTTCCTGTTCTGTTGTCCCGTCACACAATGCGTCTCTGCCCCGGACACTTAAAGGTCTATTCCGCTAATCCTAATCCTCGGCTTTTAAAAGCGCTGTGTAATGGAGAAGGGCCTCGTGCGGCGCCCCGGGGGGCTGCACCTGCACGCCTCATCCGTCTGCCAATCAGATCCCTGAACGAAACCCAGTTAAATCAAGTGAGGAGTTTGACCCCTGAGATCAGATCCACTGCTGCTTTAAGTGAAGAGCCTGGTAGATTTCTGTTAAAGCTGCCTGAAGAGTCATAGATACACGGCATTTGGGAATATGACCTTTAATTTGATTTAGTACTGCCTGGCCTGTTGCTGCTACTTCAACTGTTACTACTACCATTATTAGTTCTGCTACTACTGGTCTTACTGTTACTGCAGTCACACAGTCCACATGTGTTCTTGTGGCCTGTTGTAAAATGGTGTGTGTGTGCAGACTGGGGCCTAAACAGTCTTGGAGCTGCATCAGTTGGCTTTGACTGGAAAGCTGAGACTCTTGTGGATTCAATGAGCCACATTTGATTCCTGTGTGATGATGTTGGCCCCCATAGCAGCCATTTCACTGCAGCCAGAGACTTTTGTCAAACTGGACGTCGCTGGAGAAAATGACCTCTAGTGACCTCTAGGAGAATCACAGCCTCATCAAACTTTACACACACAAACTGGAGGAGGATTCAAAACAAACAAAAATCACAATAAATCATCATGTTCAAGATTTTAGCCACGATCAATAAATCACATATAAATTCATTAGCCGGAGCTGGAGTGTTGTCAGTAGTGGTAAGCGTGTGTGTGTGTGTGTGTGTGTGTGTGTAGGAAACAGCCTTAATCCACAGGCCTGTGGGCTGATGGTCACAGCTGATAGGTTAAGCCTGGGTTTAGTCGGTGATCTTCCCTCAGCAGCTTCTTGCTTTGACTGACAGCATCTCAGTTTGTTTTCAACATGACTGACATCCTATTGTGTTTTTTTTTTTTTTTTTTTTTTTTTTTTTGTAATGCTGAAACAATGCTGGCATTTCTCCGTAATGGATTTGAAATGAAAGGTCCAGTGAGAAATGTTCACCCACATGTTAAAATAGTATGAAGGGAGTTTTAGGGAACCTGTGTTTGATGGTTCTCACATGAGAGGGTTTTCTCTGTTTGTAGAAATCTGTCTGATGTTATTGCTGTACTGTTGTGATGTTTTTGAAACTTGGAAGACAAATTTCACAGCAATTATCATATTAAAATGTATCGAAACATATCGCATCACATCTCATCGTAACGCGCAGCCCGGTCTCCCAGGAGTTTGTGATATAGTCATGAAATTGGATCAATAGATTTGT
>NC_043994.1:31046176-31053676 GCF_902150065.1 Myripristis murdjan | reverse complement strand
CTGTGTTTAAATGCTTTGCTTTCATTTTAAACATTTAAACTGTTTTTCTGAAGACCCTCTGGAAACACTTGGAGGACCCCTGGGGGTCCCAGGACCAGCACTTTGAAGACCTCTGCTCCAGACGGCCTCACCTTCGAGACCTCCGGTCTGATGAAGGGCCACAGAAACCGACTGGCCCCGGGTCCCATTCTGCTGACAGATGTGAGCGCGGCGTACGCGGTGCCACGCGGTGTGCGGGGCGGCGTGCCACGCGGCGTGCCATGCGGCGTGCCACGCGGCGTGCCACGCGGCGTGCCACGCAGCGTGCGGGCGGCGGCACGGCGTGGGCAGACGTCTGGCGTGGCGAGGCCGTTTGTGCCAAGAACAATGCTGATTAAGAGTGAAAGCTGAAGCCGCTGATGTCATGCGTCTGTTGTTTGTGTCTGCTGCTTCATGTCTGCAGCGCTGCAGGATATGTAAGTGTAATTTTTCTTCTTATTACACTTATTACCTCAGCTACCTTTGATCAGTAATTACACCACACACACACGCAGGGGCCAGACACACACACACACACACACACACACACACACACACACACACGCACACACACACCTTTTTCCAACCGATCCTCCTCATCAGGAAACCCTCTTTAATTTGACTCTGATCCGTGACGGTGTGAGTGGGTTCACAGAGGGCGGGGCTCCCTGGAGGGGGCGGGGCTCCTGGCAGCTTTCACAGTGAGGTAGGATAAATCGACCAATCGGATCGCTCCATTTGAAAACAGAGTGAGTCATAATGTAAACTTAGCCAACCTGATGAGGTTGAGATTTGTTTTATTGGTAACACTTACCAACACTTACACACAACAACAATTAACTAACTTAACGTTAGTTAATGCCGTAATGGTTAATTAACTGTTAGTTAATGATTATTATGGCATTTACTAATGTTAATGATATCTACAATAACCCTTAAATAACATATAAATTAATACCTTAGCATGAACAGCATTAGTACATGATTCTTAGACACATTAGTTAATGGTTAGTTAACTGTTACTTAATGTTTATTACCTGTTACTTCATGTTTATTACCTGTTACTTCATGTTTATTACGGCATTAACTAATGTTAACTGTTGTACTCTTATTGTAAAGTGTTACCGTTTTATTTTTTGCAGCTTTTGTGAAGCTCTTTGTAACACGGATTCTTGCTCTATAAATAAAGATGAACATTTTTTAATTAATTAATTTTTTTCTTTATTATGATCACTTTGATATCGGGCAGATGGAGGGCCGGTGATAAACCACAACACATTTGTGACATGCCCGTTAAAAATGACTCTAATAACAACAAGATCCGCCGTAAAGCAGAATCCGGCCGCTCCTCTTGGCTGGGACGGCGCAGCGTGCTGTCAAGGCCTCAGTGAGTGAAAAATGATCATTTTTCTGTGGCACTAATGTGCTTCAGAGCAAATGTTATGACTCCATGTTGTTTTTTCAGTTTGACAGAGTCGCTAAATATGAAAAGGAGATGACACTACGTTCACCGGAGCATTACATACAGATAACATCCCATTTGCCTGAGGGGATTTTAAAAACGTCCCGTCTCCTCCTATCTAAAAAAAAAAAAAAACTCCCTGACCTGGCTTCTTTTTCCAGTCGCTGAAATAGAAGCAGCTCCCCTGTCAGAGCGGTGACAGTCGGCTACAAGTTGAGAATATTTTAGCTGGTCGTCTTCAAGTGAAACCATCTTGGCATGTGCGCGGCGCTGCTCGCTGAAACAGAGCCAGGAGCCGGCTTCCTGTCCGGGTGAGGAGCTGCCAGTCAGGGGAGCGGCTGTCAATTTACAACGGAAACGGCGGTCGGATATCTTACACCTCCCTTCCTGGAAACTCAACGCTCAAACGAGCCGCGAGCAGCGGGAGGGCGGAGAGAGAAAGTTTTCCCTCGGTCCCGGGAGGAAAGACAAGACGACTGGGGGAGGAAAAGAAAATGTCAGAGCCGAGGCGATAACGAGGCGACGCTGATCGCCACACAGAGGCGTTTTGATCGGCTCCGTCCATCTGGCTTCATGTTTTCTGTGCGAGCGGCGTGACCGTCGTCAGCACCTTTTAGCACTCATTTGAGAAAAATCAGAAATCAGAAATCAGAAATCAGGAACACTTCATTGATCCCTGAGGGGAAATTGGCTCAACTGCATCTGCTCAAATTCTCAAGAGGAGATTTAACTTATAAACATCAGTGAAATGATAAGAAATATATCAGTAATGTGTACTGTCAGTGATATCTGTAGTAGTATTTGTAGAATTTGCAGTGGTATTTGTGGTATCTGCAGTATTTGTAGTAGCATTTGTACTATCTGTAGAAGTATTGGTTGTGTCTGTACTATCTGTAGTATCTGCAGTGGTATTTGTAGTATCTGTAGTATCTGTAGTATCTGTAGCATCTGTTGTATGTGTAGAGGAAACAGGAAACATGATGATGAAGGTGACGTGAGTTTTATTCCAAAATTCATCATTCAGCCGCTGAAAAAAAGAGGACTGAACACACACACACACACACACACACACACACACACACACACACACTCATATACACCAACACTAGTGCAAACACAGTACACAGGTATGAAAATGAATGCATCCATTACTGGGACACACACACACACACACACACACACACACACAGAGCAATCCCTCCCCCTCTCTCTGACCCTCTTCAACTCCCTCTACACACACACACACACACACACACACACCCGCCTCCTCGTCCCTTTGATTCCTCGTCTCCTTTCTCCTTGTCTGAGTCGCTGCCTGTCATCAGTCCTCCCTCCAGGGGTGGTGTGTGTGTGTGTGTGTGTGTGTGTTGGGGGGTGGGGTGATGAAGAGAGAGTGGGTTGAGCTGTTGCACCTTAAGACTGGAGACATTTTTCCGAGGCGTTTGCTTCGCCCCGTCTGACCTCCCAGCAGGTCACTTCGGGGTAACGACGTCCAGTTTCAGTCAAAGCTCATTTTCAATTTTCAGTTTCGGTTTTTCAAGCTCGTCTCATACAGTCTTTTCTCTGTTACATTAACCATTTCTTTGGCAAAGTGTCTCCTCAATCAAGTCCTGAAATGCATCCTGTTCCAGATCCAGTTCATCACACCTGATCCAGTTAAGGCCTTGATGCTGATTGGTTGAGCAAGAGCTAACGTAAAAGTTTGCAATAAAAACTTTCAGGACTGTGACTATCAGATCAGACTTGGTAAACTCCTTTTTCCCACCTCACTCAACAAGCTGGATCATGTTTTTGTGTGGCTTTACTTCACGAAGTAGCGCCAAATAAAAAGCTGTGAGCTATCGGGTCATGTTGGACTGGAGATATTAATCAGAGAGCGCATCGAAAAGATGGAGGAGAGTTTGGTATGAAATGATCGGTCTGATGGGAAATGATGAGAAAAGCGGCTTGAGGACGGGACCAGGTTTACTTTATGGTTTCAGGAATGGAAATCGTCTAGATGACTCAACATTTTTTAACTTGATGACAATCCTGTAAGAGTTTTTTAGTCTCGTTCTTCATTATTGATAGATGAGGGTACAGTGATGCAGAAAAACACTGATTTTTCCGTCTTACATCGCATCACTTGTGGCATTCTGTCCCTGTTTTTATGCTCATTCTGTGTCTATTTACGTGTAAAACACTTATTATTATGACTATATTATTCATTCCTCATAAGTATAGCAAAACAGAGATATGTGCAAGAAAGAGAATGCAGCTTGAAATTGATTTATACCATCTTTATTGTTCACTGAACCCATCATGCATGTTCCTGTTGCAGCGGTCTACACAAGGACTTCATATTGAAATATCGTTAAAGACAAATTTAAAGACTATTTTCTATTTCATGTAAATTTTATGGACAGTCAAGCAATCTTAATCTTAATCTGTGATAAATATTGATCAATAAAGGTTATCGGCTGTCAAACAACTCGTGAATCACAAATGTTTTTGTCCCAGAAACAGAGCAGAGAGCAGAAATCAGGACAAAGTTGGTTTTTAGTTGGTGTGTTGGAGAGAAATGTGGAGACAGACGGAGGCGAGTAAGGTGAGGCGCGTTGGGTTTGACCCCCGGGGCAGCCGGGACGAGGGGGGGGAGCACCAGGACTACCGGTGGTCCACTTCCTTATCTTTCGGGGGGGGCGTCCCGTCGAGGCAGCAGGCCGGGTGTCGGGTTCGGGCCGGGGCGAGGGGTCGCGACCTCTGCAGCGAACAAGGGCTACTGTTCTGCCTCGCCCCGCCCTCCAAAACACACGCCTGTTCCCCCGCAGGAGGGAGGAGGCAGCCGAGCTGGATTTTTATTTTTATTTGGTAAAATTTTATTTATTGATTTGATCGGGACAGAGCACGTTAATATCAGTACAAGATGTAAACATGGTGGAGCAAGAACGCTGATTTACATCATCAGGTAACAAAAAAAAAAAAAAAACAAATACAAGTAACAACATGCAAATACAAATATACAGATACACAAACAGAAAAAGACAAAGTGCATTATACATAAAAGTGATCACAGTGATTTTTGTGCTGTATGTTTCATAAACAAAGAAACTGATTGTGCTTTACAGAAAAACAACACAAGTTTTTTTTTTTTTTTTTTTTTTTTTGTGCTGTTACAAGTGAAGCCGCCGTTGATGCATGAAAAACTTCAGCCCAATAAATCAACCGATCAATCAATCAATACATGAAGACTGTGTCTCTAAGATAAACAGTCTGTTGCTTCTTCCTGCTTTTATTTTGTTAAATCAAAGTGAAGCTGATGACATGAGAAAACAATAATTACCTGAACGATCGGAAAGTTTAAAAATAGGGAGAGGTTCAAGGGAGCCGTCTCCGAGCAGAGCTCACCTGTCAATCAAACCATGTGGGCGGGGCCTGCAGTCTGAGGTTCTCTCAGTTTCGACCCAGTTCTTCTTCTTCTGTTTATTACAAATTAAAAGTAAGACGCTTTACTTCCTGTGCAGCAGCAAAGAACAGAGCAACCAGACACCGTTTAGAACAGAGGAAGAGATTAATACATTGAACTGAATTGAATTGAATTGAATTGAATTGAATTGAACTGAAGTGAATTGAATTGAATTGAATTGAATTGAATTGAACTGAAGTGAATTGAATTGAATTGAATTGAATTGAACTGAAGTGAATTGAATTGAACTGAATTGAATTGAATTGAAGTGAATTGAATTGAATTGAAATGAACTGAACTGAAGTGAATTGAATTGAATTGAATTGAACTGAACTGAAGTGAATTGAACTGAATTGAAGTGAAGTGAATTGAAGTGAATTGAAGTGAATGCACAACAGGGATTGGTTTGAAAATGTTGATTTTATCTTTCAGTTTTTTCTTTGCGTCACTAAAATAAATTCCTATACAATTATGGAAGCTGGCAATTTCGAAGAGAGGATGTGTTTTATGTGTGTGTGTGTGTGTGTGTGTGTGTGTGTGTGTGTGAGAGAGAGAGAGAGAGAGAGAGAGAGAGAGAGAGAGAGTGTTACTGTGCCCTCGGGCCTGACATACTTGGCGATGGGAAATGGTCCCTCACTCCACTGCCCGCCTCCATCCCTCCTCTCCTGTGTGTGTGTGTGTGTGTGTGTGTATGTGTGTGTGTGTGTGCGTGTGTGTGTGTGTGTGTGTGTGTGTGTGTGGCAGCTTTCTTTGTTTACTCTGATGAGAGAGTAAACAAAGGAGAGAGGAAGTGTCTCTTCTGTGTGAGGTAAGAGTGTCCACCTGGCCTGCTGTCTCTCTCTCTCTCTCTCACACACACACACACACACACACACACACACACGCACACACACACACACACACACACACACACACACACACACACACACATTACCTGGATAGGAAAGACCGGTCCTCAGGCTACAATCAAAGATGTCTCTCTCTCTCTCTCTCTCTCTCTCTCTCACACACACACACACACACACACACACAGACCTCCCTGCCTCTCAGTCATTACACCTTAGCTGATTCCACTCACTGCTGATTAAAGTAGTTACAGCAGAGTGTGTTTGCATCTGTGTATGTGTGTGTGTGTGTGTGTGTGTGTGTGTGTGTGTGTGTGTGTGCATGTGCATGAGTGCATGTGTGTGTGTGTGTGGGTGTGGGTTTGTGTGTGTGTGGGTGTGAGTGTGTAAAGTTTACGAGCTGAGAGATGACGTTCACAGTGAACCACAAGCTAAGTACTTTCCACTGTGGTTTGTGTTTGGGTGGAAAAATGATTGAAACGCTTTTGTGTGTGTGTGTGTGTGTGTGTGTGTGTGTGTGTGTGTGTGTGTGTGCATAATAACCTTTATTTTTATAGCATTTTTCTTACACCAGTACAAGTTTCTTCTCAAGTACAAAGTGCCTCCCAATCAAAAGAACAACAACACATTCAGGACACAGGAAAGGTTAGCAGGCATCACATAGAAAAAAAAAAAAATAATAATAATAATCAAATGTAAATGAGCTTCAGCTGCTTTTTGAAGGGAAATACAGAAAAGTTTAGGTTCTAGTGATGTGTGGTTCCACCCAGGCTTATTAGAAAACACCAGAATATCAAAATATTGTCGGCGCTGTGAGTAAATTATAACTAACTTACAGAAACAGTGTGTGCAACAGGCTCTCTGTCACTCCCTCTCTCTCTCTCAGACTCACACACACACACACTCACACACACACACACGCACACACACACATGCATGAACACTAGAAGCTTCATCATCAGTTTGCAGATTGTGGTTTTTATGCGTCTCAGAGTATTGATTCATCACCAAGGACTTTTTGGCCTGAGTGGAAAAATGAGTTTTGGGCGTGTAAATAAAAGCCACGGATAGTTGATAGTTTTTGTTTAAACCAACAAAACTCTTTTTTTTTTTTTTTTTTTTTTTGGTCATAAAGAAGAGGATACCACTGAGCAGGGGTGTACCGATCCATCGATCTGACTCAAAATATCAATCTGATTATCAACGATCCAATATAAGTAGCACAGTGAGAATATCTGTCCATGCTGTCATTTTAGAGATGCGCCTTTATTTTGAAATACCCATGGCACGACTGTGTTGCCAGTTCCTCACCGTTCAGAGAGCGCCGGCGTCCGGCAGATAAACAGCCAGCAGCCACGAGACGAGTCAGCCGGCAAATCAGACGACAAATCAGACGACAAATCAGACGACCATCAGGGGATAAAACACCGGCCGGGCGCCCAAAACAGAAACACGGCATCCTGATGTGACTGACGGTGTTAAACGGGCGTCATGATATCGTCTCATATCGATCATCGGCCCATTAATAGTCCAGTCATTTTAGGCCAAAATTGGGGTCAACCTAGGACAAACTGCAAGAGAAGCAAACTCAACTGATTTTGTATCCTCAGTTTGTCCTGAGTGAGGGAAAAAAAGTCCCAAGGAATCCCATTGGTGGAAAGTTTTGAAAATCACCTATTTATGACCATATATTACCAAAAAACACTGTTTTTAACACACAGGGGATCAAA
>NC_043994.1:31033676-31038676 GCF_902150065.1 Myripristis murdjan | reverse complement strand
CTGAGGGGAAATTGGGTAAAATAAAATGAAGTTAAATTGAAGTGCAGCATTGAAGAAGCTTTTATGGTAAAATAAAAAGATAAAAATGAACCTATCAGACAACAGGGAGCAAAGAAAAGAGAAGAGAAGAAAAGAAAGTCGGTGTCAGGGTGTCTCCCTGCGGTGGGACGGCGCTCTGAAAGCCTCTGGGCTCGCTCAGCAGCCGGGACAGAGCAGAGAGGTCAAAGGTCGCAGGTCGCCGCTAAAAGAAAAGTGCTGCGTCCTCGCGAGGAGCCTCCGACCCGCGGCTCCTGCAAGCAACATCAGCAAAAAAAAAACAATCTGACCCCCCTAAAAACACACACCCCTCACACCCCTCACCCATTCAACCCCCCAGAAAATGTGCCGCCGTCATCCAGCAGACCCTGAACCCCCCGAAACCCCCGCCAACATTTTCATTCACACATCTGGAGGTCAGAGGTCAAGGGACCCCCAGTTTCCCCCTTTGCGAAATTTAGCCAAAATGTGCAGCGATATTTAGTCGCCTTTTAGACGACCCAGCATGCCCTGCTTCACACCGTCTGATATCACACCTGTATCTCTGAATATCGATTCAGTAACTTTAAAAAATTGATTAAAAAAGCATTTTAAAAAATTGTTGAACTTATTATAGCATAGGCTCATTATTTTAGGAATTATACATGACTGATATTTTTTTTTAAAATTAACATTATGAAAAATCTCACGTACCCCCTGCAGTGCTCCAACGTACCCCTAGGGGTGCACGTACACCGATTTTTAAATGCACTGCTCTACGTCACCGCTCTAGCTCTTTATTGATTTGTGGCGCTATCGTACACAGCTTAAAAATAAAACAACAACAAAAACAAAAAACAAAAAAACGACAACAGTCATAATTCATGTTTTCTGGGAAATTTGGGAATTTCTCAGTTTGGGATCAATAAAGTATACCTATCTATCTATCTATGTAGGCGACAGACATGACAGCAAAACAAGACCAAAATAATGTTTCACAACCGTCAGTATTTGATGTTTTATTCGGCCATAAACGAACAAAACTCTGATTTAATCTGACTTTCATGGACAAACAGGACAAGATTCAGGATTTAGGATTCAGGATTTGATATTTGGGGTTTGATACGACTGCTCCTGGTTCAGGACCGGTCCAAATTTTTCGGGGCGTCTGTTCACCCTACAGTCGTGTTTGATAATAATTATTTACACTGATAAACACAGTGTTTGAATCTTAACCTAGTGGTGCCTCATTTTAAACTGCAAAAAAAAAAATGTCGGTCGGTCAATTCGTCTCATCTCAGCATTAAAATCTTGTTTTTCTTCAAACAATTAAAGAAATCTGCCAGTTGGATGAGATAATCCCACCTGTGTCCAGTGCAGATTAAATCTGTTGTCAGAATGAGGCTGATCAGCCGCTGCGATCAAGAAAATGACTCTTGATTCAAGAAAATTCTGGAAACTAGTTGATTAGAGCTGGAAACAGGTGGGATGATCTCGTCCCGCTGGCAGATTTTGATGTTTGAAGAAAAGAGAAAAAAAAAAAGATTTGAACCCTGAAGACGAAACTAAATGACTTTAGATGGAGATTTTTTTTTTTTTTTTTGCAGCGTGAGGATTTGGAAAGCACTCAGAAAACAACTGACACCGGCGGCCGGACAAAGGCGTCTCCGTTTTCTCATGGACTGTGTTACTTTTAATGTCATTATTCAGTGTTTTTTTTTTTTTTTTTTTTTTTTTTTGTTCCTCAGGCCCGAGGGTGGAGGAGCTCAGCGAGCACACAGAGCACACAGCTCCACTTTCAGCTCAGGTGAGAGGAGAGAAGAGGAGCAGAGCTGCAGTCGCCTCTCTGCCGACACCAGCAGCTCCTGAGAGGCTTCAGCACGAGTCAATCATACACCGCCTCAATACCCCCTCCACCCCAACACACACACACACACACACACACACCCCCAAAAAAACCCTCCGACTCGCTTTTCTTTTCTCTTTATGAAAGGAGGGGGGTTGGTCGCAAGAACCTCCAGAAAACAAAAACCAGGGAAGAAAGAAGAAGGCAGAGAAAAAGGAGAAGACAGCGAGGGGGGGGGGGGGTTAAAGGGAAGATGAAAAAGAAGAAAGGGAGAGAGAGGGAGCGGGGGCGAGCGAGCACGAGGTGAATGGCGGTCCTGACGGCCACAAGTGGCCGGCGTGACGGGCAGCTTTCATCGTGAGGCCGAGCGTCGCTCACGATGATTAATGTGGCGCTCCGGGACGAGCGGCGCTCTCTCAACAAGAAATATGACGACGCTCTGCTAATTGGTTTAGCATCGAGCTACTTAGACAGAGCTGCAGGCTGTGTGTGTGTGTGTGTGTGTGTGTGTGTGTGTGAGTGTGTGTGTGTGAGTGTGTGTGTGTGTGTGTGTGTGTGTGTGTGAGAGAGAGAGAGAGTCTGTGTGTGTGTGAGAGAGAGAGAGCCCCATCCATCCTCCACAGTCTGACACAACAGAGGCTGAGGCCGACTACTAGGAAACACACACACACACACACACACACACACACACACACACACACACACACACATACACACACACACACACACACACTTCAAGAATTTTGATTGACACGCTATCAATTTAGAACAGCCCAGACAGGCACAGGGGGCGGGCCTTTGTGTGTGTGTGTGTGTGTGTGTGTGTGCCACTTCATTGCCAGTTGGGTTCCTAAAGCTGTCAATCATTTCAACAATGAGCACCAGGGTGCCGTCACCCTACTGGTGTGTCTCTCTTTCACACACACACACACACACACACACACACATACACACACGCACACACATACACACACACACACACACACACACACTCATGCACGCATGCATGCACGCACACACACATGCATGTATGCATACATACATAAAGACTGAGGGAACCCAGAGGTACAAAACACACACACACACACACACACACACACACACACACACACACACAGGTGTTGTCTTGAATAGGGCTGGTGTCATTTTCAGATAATTACTGGGACTCGACAATACGACAGGAAGAGAGGCTGCTGCTTTGTCTGTGTGTGTGTGTGTGTTTGTGCGTGTGTGTGTGTGTGTGTTTGTGCATGCGTGTGCTTGTGCATGCGTGTGTGTGCATGTATGTGTGGGAGAGAGAGGACAACAATGAGCCACCCGCTGTATGGAACCTATAGTGCACACACACACACACACACACACACACACACACACACACACACACACATCATTCATTTGAGACTGAGATCAATTAGACTGACAGGAGCAACTGACTGACTGGAAATGTTAGATTGTGATGATTCATCAAAGCCTTTATTTATTAGGCCCTCGCCCTCCATCGGAGAGAGGGCCTATTGTTTTTGTACCGTTTCTTCTTATTATTATTTATACGTCACTTTAACGCTTAATTTGACCCCCTAAACATGTTCAGAAACTCACCAAATTTGGCACACCCCCCAGGTCTGGCGAAAAATTCGATAAAATGTCAACTCGGACCCCCAAAGTGAAAAAACGGGCTCTCTAGCGCCACCTAGGCAGACTAAATCGGCCGCTGCGGCCCACAGGAACGTGATAGAAAGACCAAACCAGCGCCGAAACATACGTCTCATCAAGGCAGAGATTTCACGCGCTCGCCCCCCAGACCTAAAATCAACAGGAAGTCCGCAATTTGCCTTTCAAAGTAAAAGTCGGGCCCCGAAATCGCGCGTTGAACAAAATTTATCTCCTCCGAGGCGGTAAATCGCGGCGGCTCAAAAAGCTAATAGATGAAAGAGGATACAGTGCTGAACAAAAGTTGCTAAAAACTTCGTCATTACTCGTTTAGTTTTTAAATTATAAGCCCTCGAAGTCGGCAACGCCGACTTTGAGGGCGTCGTTTTTTCCATGGAGTTTGGCGTGAATAGGCGCACACTTGGCGCTAATTAGGCCCCTGGCGTCTAAAGTAAACGTCGCATGGCTTCGAAAATTATGCCACACGAAAGAGGACGAAAATTCCTACAAAAATATGAAATTAATTTTTAAATTGGAACAAGTTTGTGGCCGCTGTCAAGACTTTTCGACCATTTTGGACCCTGGTGTCCTCTCCTCTGCACTCTGCCCGGTCATGTGACTCACTCTAGGCAACGGACAGTTCCGCAATACACACCCATTATAAACCGTCAGCGGGAGCAGAGAAAACAGTCAAACTAAAACTGCCATAATTCAAAAACGGTAAAAGACAGCAAAATCGTGTAAATACAAGATTTATAGAGCCGAGTCTTGTGTCTCGTTTAAACTTTGAATAAAGTCTGTAACTCAAAGGATGTCCGAGCAGCATTACCTCAAACGGGTGTGGGTTTTTATCGATTACTCCATTGGATTGAATGTGGATTTCTCTGTCTGCCTGCATTTTGGTCTCATCATGACACAGCTGCCAGTACTCATGTATTAGCGCAGTACTCATGTCAGTCACACACTAGGACATCCTGGGCCCTTCAAAATAAAAGCCCAAAACTCTTTCCAACTGAAAGCACAGAAAAATACCCTTACAAATGGGAAAAATGGATGAATTGTCTGCGCTTCAATGACACAAACATCGTGGCACACCGGCACCGGTGCGAGGGCCCCCCAACGCTGCTTGCAGCTTTAATTAGGCCCTCGCCCTCCATCGGAGAGAGGGCCTATTGTTTTTGTACCGTTTTTTATTATTATTATTACGCCCACATTTCCCTTAATTTGACCCCCTAAACATGCTCAAAAACTCACCAAATTCGGCACGCACCTCTGGTCTGGCGAAAAATTCGATAAAATGGCAACTCGGACCCCCAAAGTGCAAAAATGGGCTCGCTAGCGCCACCTAGGCACAAAAAGGCACACGAAGGCGGCCGCTGCGGCCCACAGGAACGTGATAGAAAGACCAAACCAGCGCCAAAACGTAGGTCTCATCAAGGCCGAGATTTCACGCGCTCGCCCCCCCGACCTAAAATCAACAGGAAGCCCG